>NW_010263606.1:33927-56960 GCF_000690775.1 Eurypyga helias | reverse complement strand
TGACATTTTTTATTACCTTTAATACTGAAGCTGAATCAACATCTAAGACTGATTTTAGTTGACAGAATCCATTGGGCCAATAGCTTAATCAATAACACATTGATCATTTACAAAATGTTAGAACAAAATCCCCAAGATTTTTTTTTTTTTTGCACACTTTTAGCTTTTGAAATAGAAAAGTTCCATTACTAAAGCACCTCTATTTTTTCTTTTTTGCTTTACTGCCTGTTGTTTTCAGCTATGATACAGCATCATAAGGGCATTACAGAGCATTCAAAGGTTTTTCTCTTAATGTGTTTTTCATAGACTTTGCTAGTATAAAGTGTTTTTACAAATACAATTTTAAATTTTGTCTTGAACTTTAATGAAATTAAAAACTACTGAAGGCAGAGAATTAAGTTTTAGCAACATCCAGAAATACAAAATTATGAGTGATTCCCAGCTCAAATTCATGCTACCTAAACTTCAGGCATCTGTATAAACAAGTTGGGAGTACACACGCCTAAGGTTGCTTCCATAGTCAAGGCAACTTCAGAAGCCTTTTTTTTGGGAATATATATGGCTTATGACAATGCCTGCATTTCTCCCATTTCACTCTAGAAATACATTACAGCAGAGCCCAGGCAAAGGTGCCTCAGTTAAATATCTCAGATCAAGCACAGTGAATCTAGGCTATGTACTAGAACAAGAGACAACCAAGTATCCTGTTTCGCTTTCTCAGTTACAGTGGATGGGAAGCACTCATAAAGTGTTGTGACATATAAAATCTCTATAGACATTGAGACAGATTCATTTTCTTTCCTGAGTATGGAAGATTTTGTGCATGGTTGTTTGTTTGTTTGTTTTTTACTTTAATCTTTGTAAGTGTGGAAACAAATTTCTTTGACGTGTGGGGAAAGCTGCATTTGACAGAACTGACACATTTTTTTGCTGTGTCACTTGCTGTTTTTAAAAATGAAACCCCACAGATCTTCAAAAAATGAAATACAGCAGGCATAGAGTCAATGAAAGGAGTCTCTTTCTTACTCTGCCTTCCCAAGTCTGCTGGTGACACATCGCAGTGTGCTGAGTATGAAGTTTTTTGATGGAAGTTTCAGGTATCATAAGAAATGGTGTTTGGGAATGAAAAAAAGAGTATATTAAAATACACAGAAGGAGAGTGAAAAGAATTCCTCTAACCTAACAAAAACACAGAGATTCCTGGTAAGATTTTGAACTGTTGCACGGGTCAGCTACTTAGAGTACAACAGCTTATAGCACCATTAACTTTACCTCTTCAGCAAATATCAGAAAGTCATAGGCAAAATGAGGTGAGCCCTTTTACTTTGAAGGTAAAGACTAGAAATAATTTACTTGAATTCAGGGTAGTTTTGAATTGAGTGTTCTGCAAGATGACCTGGGTGAAAAAAAACAATTTCATCTGTGAAATCTATCTTCACAAGACATGCAATTTTTACAAACTGTTTTCCGATAATGATGGACAACAAGCTACAGTAAAATTGAAAACTTTTACACAATATTATGGGGTTGTGGTCACTTTCCATAGTTTTTAAGGAACTGAAAAATAAAAAGACCAGCTTACTAAACAATTTCAACTATCTGAAATGTATTAAAGACAATAAAAGGAAGTGTAAGACAACTTTTGATCACATCTTCTAAGAGTCAAACTCAAATCACTTGTTAGGAATACTGATAGGCATTAGGTTATATTTCATTGAAATTTGGACACGTTATCACTTCATGAAATGTTTTTAAGAAGCCATTAATAATTTTTATTGAAACAGAACCACATCCTTTAATACAGGTTGTTTTGGAATGGTTCTATGGAGTTTTAACTTTATTATTTTTTAAGAAAACACAAATGAATAAGCAATTCCACTTTAACTCCAGTGTAATGCTGAAAAGAAAGAAAGATAAACAAACAAAAAATCCTGGGTTTTGCTGCAGTTGCTCTATAAAGAGAAAAGTAAAAACAGAATTAGAGAAGTGATATTATTCTTTATATGGTATTAGAATAGTGCCAGACCATTATGTCCAATTTTGGTGTCATATTTTAAAAGGTCATTGAAAAATAGGAGATACTGCAAAAAAGAGTAACAAATTTATTTTGAAAATTAGAGAAAAATAACTTTAAAAACTGGAGAGTTAGTATTTTTAATTTTTCTTAAATAAATGAATGAACTTAAGACATTGCAAAGAAGTGCTAAACACAGGAGAGGGTTTTTTGTAGCAAAAATAAAGGAGTAAAAGATCCACTGGAGAGGACCTTTGGTTTCTCCAGATCAAACCTGAATGACATTCTGCAAGGCAGGCTGAAACACAGTCAGGAACAATTAATTGCACTCAGCAAAAGATCTACTGGATTAAATATAGTGGGTTTGTAATATATGATGAACATCAGCCAGACTAGATGTAGTGATCCAGTCATAAACTTTTTGGAACAATGACAGATTCTTTTTATATTACCTTGTATATGATTCTTTTCCTCTCTTCCTCTCTCCATGTTAGTGGGGTGTTTAGATGAACAAACTAAAAGTATTTGGTAATGTACCTGAAATCAAATACAAGTGATATTAATAAAGAATTACAAAGCAAGACCACTTTAATAAAGCATCTGGCATGAAATATGAACTGTAGCACTTGTGATAAAATCTATGGTCATTTCAGCTACAGGGCCAGATTTTAAAAAATTAATTCTTTTTTTTCATACATCCACTCATTGATATCTTTACTACCTAAACATTCCCCTATCACTGTTATCATTGAATATCTACACTCAAAAAATTAGATTGTGCACCTGGTGGCCGACCAAAGACATCTCACCACAGAATGGTTCTCAAACTATTGAAAATAAATTGCTCTCCATCAGCATTTTTTTACACTTACCTTTGAGAAACAGATTAATATAACCAGATTCCATCAGGCCAAAAAAAGACATCAGTATTAAAGCAGAGGCATCTTGACTGAGAGTACTCCTTGGGATGAGATAAAAAAAGAATGAGAGACATGATTTGTTTTAAACATGTAAAATAACCTTTGCCCATAACCCATGTCCATATGTAGAACTACTTCTAGAGAAGTAAACTTAATACAAATGCATCAATATAATTTTTGTGCATTATAGAAGTAATTTTTTTTTTTAACAAATTTCTCTCTTTTTGTCTCTTCTTATCCTGCAGCAATTAGCCAATGAAAAATACAAGCATAAGGGTGTAGTTAGTATTAATATTTGTGCATGTTTAGGTGTACATACATATGTATATGTGTGCCGCATGTGAAAACTATGCAGCATGAATCCTAAATTAGAGACATGTATTGCAGTTCTGCATTTTAGTATTAGGTTGTACAGCCTTACTTTGGTCACTGTGAAAGCCTTGTCTCTTGAACCACTGAGCCTCCTACTACTGACCAGTAGGTAGTTTCATTACTTTTCCTGAACAGCCTGGCCATGTAGTTTCAGCTACAGTGTTGGTTAAGCTGAGTGAAGCCACTCTTTGAAATTCAAAACAGAGGCCATCGAGGACCACATACGGAGAAGCAAGGATCAGAGCAAGAATTCTTGTCCATCAATCAGGTGGAAGCACCCTGTATAGGGCTCCCCTTTCTCAGCTCTGTAGGTGAAGTAAACTCATGGATTACATAAACAACTGAGGCAGGTTAGGTTGGAAATAAACTTGACTCAGCTGCATCTAATTGGACATCAGATAGCACTGAGAAGTCTAGTGGGATCTTAAAACTCAGTAATTAATGGTCTGATGACTCCAATAAATGGAGACATTAAACAGAGGAATTTAACCAGTACTGCATAACAGTGACCTGGCCTGGTTTGGGCTAACTTGGAAGTGATAGGTCCAATATGCAGCTATTGCTCTTGTGAGACTATCATTCCTCCCACAAACAGTACTGTCAGCAGCTGTATACTGGCCTTACAATTGTCCCTTTGGCCGCTCTGAAATATGTTTATAATCCCCAAGAGTTTAAAATGAAATAAATTACTGCAGTTACACAATAAAATCCTGCACCTACTCACCTCATACTATCCATCACAGATAAATCATTGTTCTAAATGGACATCAAACATAACCAAGTCTTTTTTTTTTTTATTGAGCTATTATAACAATGACTTTTAAAATTTAATAAGCTCATTATAGAAGTCCAGCTTTTAATTACTTTCATTTCAATCAGTGCCACCCTCTTGGCTGATCTCTCTAACAGACAATTTGCTTCACTTTGTGTAGTAGGTCACCAGTGGGACTTTAATTTTCCTAGCACACGTGGTGAGAACCCAAGGAAATAAGGAGTTAAGCTCTTTCAAATGGAAGTGCGTATCTTGGTTTATCTTGGGTCTGTGAAGGACATCAGGCTGCTCTGTGATATATAAGAAATGCTATCCTTTCTAGAAATCAGACCTACTATGGCAGGGTTTGCTGACTGTATTATTACTTTGGTTTAATGGCAATGGGCTGTTGCAGAAAAAACCTAAATCAAACCAGAGCAAAGCAAAGCAAACCAAATCTGAACAAAATAAACTAAACAACCAGCCAGCATCACTCCCCCACCACCCCCTCACCCCCAAAATAACTGTGTATATCCATTAAGTTTGCTTAAATTTTAATAGGTACTTTCTTATTCTGTTAGGCGTTTGTCAGAAACATGCTGGAGGGAGGGATGGGACTGGATGGGTACATCTCCTTGTAAAACCCAAGAATTTTGCAGGTGCTCTTACAATAAGACAGCCTTTAAGTATAGTGTTTCAATAGTTTTTCCGTAATATTTTTCTATTAATTTAAGCTTTGTTGTCTCTATGATTTAAATGATAATTTGGTTTGAGTATACGTTGTCACTCTGGTTTGAGGATACGTTGTCACTCTGCTTATCAGTAGTTATATGCTCCCTAAGACAAGACATAGAGTTGCTGAAAGCAGTCATACTGTTTAAATAAACACACTTAATCCACAATATCTTGTAGACATAGACTTGGTCTTCCAGAAGAAAAAAGTGTGTGCTCAAACACTGTATTAGCTGGGCTTAAAATGCTAGAAACCAGAAAGGATATATTTAGAGAAAGGAGCCAAAAGACAATCAGTCCCAGGTGATAACAGTTATGCATTGCTTGATTTGAAGTCTTGAAAGACAAGCTAAGGATTTTTTTTTTAATGGTTTGTATTGACCTACACTTAAAAGGCAATTTTCTATACACACATACCCCAACACAGTAAGAATTATTTCAGAGCATATGAAAGACTGAAATTTGGTTTCTTTTGAAAAAATGTGAGATGACAAGGGAGTACTATGGAAGTGAAGATGTTACCACTTTCTTCTTTATTATTTATCTTATATACTTCTTTTTCTCCCTCTCCATGGGAGACCTGTATTCACATTCCTGTTTGTATAAAACTATTTAAACCCATATATGAAGAAAATAGTGTAATACTCGTACTCTATATAGTGTAACTGGATGTTCTTTGGATGTTCTTAATCTCTTTTACTGCTATTGTACTTGGAATAAACTATTAAATATTAAATAGAGTTCAGATATCTTATCTGCCAGGAAAGAATATTCACCATGATGCTCTTTCTTTGCTTGTCTATCTCCATTCCTTTGTTTGATGACAAGGAAAATTCCTAATTTGCCACTGTATCAAATTGAGTCCTTCCTTTGTGGATGTATAAATAAAGGAATACTTTTATAGTTGATACATTACAGATGGGATTACTAAGTGATTTTTTCTAAAGGAAGAAATAATGAAAGCATTAGTGAAAACAGTAAGAATAAGAGAGGAATAAAAGGAAATAAGTAATTACAGCCTAAATAACCTCCACAGTAATAACAAATCTTTATATCAAGTAAAAATATCTTATGTAGTCAGTAAATCCCACACACAGTGAAGAGGCAGGAGGAAGCAATCCTTGAAGTCCATCTGTAGATACTCTGAAGCACTTAATCTACTCTTCTGTATGTAGGAGTTCTTCATAAGAGACTGTATAATGATACATGAGCAGAGAAAAGTAAGTAGAGAAGCACTGACCACAGTTCAGAGGGCTGGAGCACCTCTCCTATGATGAAAGGCTGCTTGTTCAGCCTGGAGCTGAGGAGGCTCCGGGGAGACCAAATTGCAGCTTTCCAGTACCTGAAGGGGGCCTACAAGGAAGTTGGGAAGGGACTTTTTACAAGGGCCTGTAGTGACAGGACAAGGGGTAATGGGTTTAAATTGAAAGTGGGGAGGTTTAGATTAGATATCAGGGAGAAATTCTTCACGGAGAGAGTGATGAAGCACTGGAACAGGTTGCCCAGAGATGTTGTGGATGCCCCATCCCTGGACATCTTCAAGGTCAGGCTAGACATGGCTTTAAACAGCCTGGTCTAGTGGAAGGTGTCCCTGCCCATGGCAGGGGGGTTGGAACCAGATGATCTGTAAGGTCCCTTCCAACTCAAACCATTCTGTGATTCTATGATTCTATGATTCTATGATTCTGTGATTATATGATTTTATGTTTCTATGATTCTGAGGCCCATCATCCTCTTCATTGGTGGGTGGGCTGTAGCTTGGTTCTGCACTTGTTTTCCTTTGAAGTCATTAACCAGGTGAAGTGTACTTGGTACTTACTCTTCAGCTGATAGACTTATTAAAAGCTTTCATTCCTTTAGTCTCTGTTTAGCTACCAAAATCCAAAAGGTAAGCCCCAAATGTTCATAAGCTCTCATTGCCCAGAATTTTTTGACACCTTGTATCCTTCCATCAGATTTGAAAAACGTATGTTTAGAAAGTAATTTCAATAATGAAGTGAGTGATCTGACCAATGGACTGTCACAATCCTTTCCTTACATTTACTTTCTTTAACTCAATGAAATTGCATTAAAAGTTGACAGCTTAATAGGAGTATGCTAGAGATTTCTATCCCAAAATACCTTGTTGAATGCTACGTAGACAATATTGACATCAACAGGTTGTGTCAGGAACAGATATCTCACATCTCAGGTAATTTACAGAACTACTGAGTAAGAGAATAAGAGGAATAGCCATAATATGTCTGCTTTGGGGAAAAAGAAAAAAAAACCAACAACAAACAAAAACAAACAAAAAACCCCCCAAACTAGCCCAAAACAAAACAAAACAGTATTGGCCAGTGCAGTATACATGGCTGAGGATGCAAATCTGAGTGAAAATAACAGAATCATTGAAGTTGGAAGGGACTTCTTGAGGTTGGCTGGCCCAACACCACTGCTCACACAAGGCTACATTGAGGTGTTTTCCCAGCACCATGTCCAGGTGGCTGTTGAATATCTCCAAGGATGAAAACTCCAAAACCTCTCTATGCAACCTGTGCCAGCACTCAGTCACCATTACAGCAAAAAAGTGTTTCCTGATGTTCAAAGGGAATTTCCTGTGTTTCAGTTTGTGTCCATTGCCTTTGCTTCTGTCACTGGGCATCACTGAAAAGAGCCTGGCTGTGTCCTTTTTATACCTTCCCTTCAAGTATTTACATACACTGAGAAACTCCCCCTCCAAGCTTTCTCATCTCTAGGCTGAACAGTCCTAGCTCTCTGAGTCTTTCCTCATAGGACACATTGTACAGCCCCTTAGCCATCTTCATGGCCCTTTGTTGATCTCTCTCTAGTTGTTCCATATCTCCTTTGTACTGAGCAGCCCTAAGCTGGACACAGCACTCCAGGTGTGACCTCACCAATGCTGAGTAACGGGGAAGGATCACCTCCCTTGACCTGCTGGCGACACTCCTCCTAATGCAGCCCAGGATACCATTAGCCGCCTTTCCTACAAGGACACACTGTTGGTTCACATTCATCTTGTTGTCCACAAGAACACCCAGGTCCTTTTCTGATAACCTGTTTTGCAGCTGTGTGGTCCATGACATGCACTCATGCGTGGGCTTATACTTCATCAGGTGCAGGACTTCGGACTTTCCTCTGTTGAACTTTCTGGGTTTCCAATCTGCCCATTTCTCCAGCCTGTCCAGGTGCCTCTGGGTGGCAGCACAACCCTCTGGCATATCAACCACTCCTTCCAGTTTTGTGTCATCAACAAACTTGCTGAGGGTGCACTCTGCCCCATCATCCTGGTCACTGCAGATATTACACAGGACTGGATCAAGTATTGAGCCCTGAGATACACTGTTAGTTACTGGCCTCCAGCTAAACTTCTTTTGTGCCACTAATCATGACTCCCTAAGTCCAGCTGTTCTGCCAGTTTTCAATCCACCTCACTGTCTGCTCATCCAGCTCATACTTCAGCAGAAAGTCCTTCTTGTAGCCAAGGATAAACAAAGACACAAAGAGATTAAAAAAACCCAAACTGAACCAAACCAAAAAAACCAACCAACCAACCAAACAAAAAAAACCCCACCACACCACCATTCTGATCAGGTGGTACAAGCAGTGATTTGAACAGTATGTTTTCTTTTAAATTTTGATGGATTATGCTGACGAGATCCTGGTTTTCCAACAAATTGTAGAAACCTAGATCAATGCTCTGGTTCCTAGGAACTGAGCAGAGGGGTTAGGAAATTAATTGTTCCACATGAAAACTATGAATTTATGTGTCCTTCTGTGGATTTAGTCTGTATTTCCTCCCAAGTAGGTCTTTGCACTAAAGGACAGGTGAAGCATGTAAGAAAAAATAGATGTTTTCTTGCTATTCTATAATTATCTGGTCTTAAAGTCAGAGGTAATCTCTTTTTATGAGCCTTTCCTGCAGTGAACTTGTATCAAAAGCAGTATGGTGTGCTGGTTTGTCAGAGGTTACAGTTACAAAACTAGTTTTCAGTTACTCTACTGAGAAAGAAAACAGTGAAGTTTCTTCTTTAAAGCATCTTTTTTTTCCCCCTTGTATTTATAGCTCATAAACCTGATCCTACTTAAGCTCTGCCCTGTGACATTAGTGTCCTCTTCAACCAGAAGCTGTGTACATCATTTGAGTTATAACGCAGTGTTTTCATACATCCATTCAGTAAACAGACCATTTTACTTAATGAACCACATAATTCAAGTCAATATTTGCAATATAACTCTTAGTTGCTAAAGTATGAGATAGTTCCATACTCAGTGTTTTATATATGTTAAAGGTCATTATCTATTAATGATTTAATAGCGCACCAGGAGACTGCGCAATTTTTTAGGAAAGGAACAGATGTAAATTCTGAGGCAATTTGGGTAAGCAAAATTTATAGTCCTGTTAGTCTTAAGATTTTTCATGAGTATTATATTAATCTTTAAAAAGAAACTAACAATAAAAAAGAAAATTTTCTCAAATATGCCAATTTATGGTCTTGAAAAGAGTGCAAAAATGATTCAAAATCACTTTCTTTGTAATTCTTTTCTGTGGTAATAATCTTTTATCTCAACGTATTGTTAGCATAATGGCATTCTTCAACTACTGGATCAGCAGACTCAGGTATCCAATGGAGAAAAATGAAGGTGCAAGATAAGGCATTACAATGAGGAGGTAAATATTGTAAAAGCCCATTTTAGAGGAAATTTATTTTTGAAATTTACTCTTAGCTGTACTTTTCTGTAAGCTATCAAATATCAAATGGCTTACAGTCAATGCATTCACTCTAACCACTATCTAAAAATAATTAGAAATTAATGAATCTAAAAGTTGGGCAGGAATTCGGGTGACAGAAAAATACAGTCTTGGTTAGTTACACTGTGGTTCTAAACCATTTACTCAGAACTGAGATAGGCAGAATTCTAAGAGGAAGTTCATTTGCCTAAGGGACATGATGATCATTTGACCTTTACACAGTAAATCCAAACTTGCAAGTTAAAAACATTGCTCTTCAATGACAGTATTTCCAAAAGCAACCTGGTAGCTCCTTTCTGACCCAAGAACTCTCTAAAAGCAGTTTATTTCACAATGTCAGCATCTACAGCAGCCTAGATTCCAATACAGTCAAAATGAAGAGGAACAGGCAGACAGGGTTTTTTTTTGCTGAAGAAGGTGCCTAAAATAGGTCAGTCAAATCACTCCTTCAAATATTCTGTGTGTTTCTACTTGCTTTAGAGGAACTCATAGCCACTCATATGGAGATCACCACAGTTAGAGAGACTGAATCCCATTCCCAAACTCCTTCGTTTTTTACTACATGTTCAGAAGTCCCAGAAAAATAAATGTCAGCTTTTCTGCAAGCCCCACAAAAGAAGGCAGTCCTTAGGCAAACCTCCCAGTGGATGCTGTACACCAACAGACATTTTCAATTTGATTTCTATACAACAGGAACAAGGCCCTTATAAAACTCAGGAAGTATTGTTTTCTGATGTGATGTTGGAGTTGCAGTTGGCACCACCTCCTATTGTCATAATGAAATGGCTGGAGTACTTGCTCCAGAAGCTATAGACCAAGGTTCAGTTCTTCTGTAGCATGAATACCCCAGGTGCATATGAGGCTTTTTTAAGATTGCCTTTTAGAATCATCTTCCACTCAACCTTTATTGCTTAAGGATCTTACAATAACACCCACTGCTCAACTTGGGTCTAAGGTGAGATTTAGTCCATTTACTTTCATACCTAAAGCAAGTCTTTGTGAAAAAAGGTTGTGTAACTCAAAAAGAATGCTTCAGAAATTCTGTATTTTCAATACTACCTTAAGTTGCCTACATTCAGTCAAAATTATTTGAACCAAAACCTTCTCCACATGTTTGAATATAAACAAGCACTATGAAGTGAACAGTAGTCTATTGATCCTCATGTAAGTTCTGTTAAAGTTCAAATTCAAAGTTTCATGTGTGTAATGAATGCAACACAGGACGGCCATTGTACTCTTACAGTAGTAGAAATCTATTTTATAGAATCATAGAATCACCTTTGTAAGGGTGCTTGTAAGGTTCTAAAGTTTTGGTGGACCTCAAGGGGGAAGGTGAGAGGATGACAGTGTGATAATTAAAGCAATTGCCCAGAAATGAGAAATCTGTACTTCCCACAACCAGTCTCAAAGTCCTGGAACCTGTATCTCCAATTTCCATAAAAATCTCAATTTGAATCCTATTCAATTCTATTCCTTTGTTTCAAGATGAGTGCCTATGCAGCCAGGATTAATAGACTCACAAAATTAACTCTCAGCCCTTCATGAATTTTCATATTAAACAATATATTAGTCTTCTTGTAGTCATAACAAAACTTCTTACGTCCCATAACACTGGTTGCTGAAATTTGTGGAAAAGAAAATCAGATTTCTTTCACAAGTTGAAATGAGAATCTGGAAAGCTAGGCTCAAAATTAATATTTTCAACATTTTATTCTTTCTCTTTTTTTTTTTTTTTTTTGCATGTTAAATGTTTTACAAATGCAATGACAGAGAAGGTCCAAACAAAGGAGATACCCTTTAACAAAAAAAATTCTTATTGATTTTGCTAAAATCAGTATGGAGCTGAAATCCTTGTACTGAACTAGGAACCACCAATGCCATCCACTTCCAATATACTGATCTCATGTAGGATGAACTAGGCCTTCTACTCAGTGGCCAAAAACTTTTCAGAACTTCAGGCAAAGTCTTCACCTTTACAAGTTTTACTCTGAGGTTGCTATACAAGGTGGGTATTGTTTTATACTTTGTGTGGGATTTTTTGGTAAAGCTTGCTACTAATCTGAGAATGAAAAATTAAATTCTTCTTTCAAGTATCAGTTTACAACAGAACTTTGCTATTTGGCCCATTTGGTAAGTTTTCAACTGTCATCCATCATTGTTATTTTCACTCCCTATACAACCACAAGTTAAAAAGGAAACACTATATCCATATAAAATTAATTATGCTCAGCCATGACCTCATTATGTTTATGGAGTGTAGTGTAGATACCTGAAACCAAAAGAAATTTAATTTGATTAAATATACATCAATTTATAAAAACAACATATATAACCCAAGTTGTAGGATTTCAGGAACATGAAGTTTTCATTCTAAAGTTCAACTAGTATTATAATAAGGTGAGTTTCTTTCTCCTGTTCTTTTCTGAGGCCATGACACAAATCTTTGATTTGCAAAAGCTACTGCATGATCACTTCTTTGACACAAGTTTAGTTTAATCAAATTTAATTTTAAAGTTCATATGTGATTTAAAATACATATTAAAACCATCAGAATATGGTTTACCCTCACCTTTACTCTTGTAAGAAAATGTACCTTCATACCTTAGAGGAGAACAGAGTAGGAAATATTTTTTCCTATTCACTACAGTGTGTGGAATTTTAGGAAAATTTCTAGGTGGTAGTGATGGCACTGTAAATTTGTCATCTGATTAACTAAATTGGTAAGGCACATGAAATATGAAAGTATTAAATCCCTCATAGAATGAATTTAATCCAGGTCTTCTACATCCCAGTTAAAACTCTTCTTACCTGGTCACTTATTATTCTGGGGTCTCACTGGTTCTCCCTTCCTTGCCAGATAGTCTATCCAAGGCACAGGAAACCTTTCCAAAAGTATTTAATTGAAACCAATTCATCAGAGCAAAAAGGCTTAGTTTGAGGGAAATGGCATTTCTGGGGACAAAATCACTGTTGAAACATTCCTGGTGGCTGTTTGCCACCATCTCTGAGCCTCTGATTATTATATGCAAAGATTTCTTATTAGCTTAACACACACACAAAAGGAAGAACAAAGGGAAAGGAAAATCCATAGGAAAGTCAGTGGTGCCAGCAATATTTGCTCATGAGCAGAACTTATTTTTTATCATTTCAAAAACATTGAACTTGATACTAAATTATACACTGGACAGATATGCATATAAATTAATTATAAGATTAGTTTTCTACCTAGATCTTCTGAAAAATAAGAATAAAAAACATAGCATGATGTTTAAAACAGGGGATGGGGAAACCTTTAACTCTAATCCTAGTTCTACCCATAATTTGTTGTGGTGTCCTGGAGAAATTTGTGATATCTTACCTTCCCCATCTGAGGGAAGAAGAAAGGCTGAGAGAATTGGGCTTGTTCAGCCTGGAGAAGAGAAGGCTCCGGGGAGCCCTTATTGCAGCCTTCCAGTACCTGAAGGGGCTACAAGGAAGCTGGGGGGGACTTTTTACAAGGGCCTGTAGTGACAGGACAAGGGATAACGGGTTTAAATTGAAAGTGAGGAGGTTTAGATTGGGTATGAGGAAGAAGTTCTTCCCGGAGAGGGTGGTGAAGCACTGGAACAGGTTGCCCAGAGAAGCTGTGGATGCCCCATCCCTGGGAGTGTTCAAGGCCAGGCTGGATGAGGCTTTGAGCAACCTGGTCTAGTGGAAGGTGTCCCTGCCCATGGCAGGGGGGTTGGAACTAGATGGTCTTTAAGGTCCCTTCCAGCCCAAACCATTCTGTGATTCTATGAAACACATAAATGTAGCAAGGTAGTTCATTCACTGGTGAGTCTCAGAGCAATAAAATATACATCTACAAATTCCTGCAGAAATGTAAAGGGCTATTCTAAAATAATTATCCCATTTATCAAATAGTGTAAATATGGCATTACTTATGCCTTTAAAGGGACATTTTAAAGAAATACAACATTAATACAGGTACCAGTGACCTCCAAAATTTCATTTTTGTGAAAGAAAACCTTAGATTTAGGTGGGAGGCAGTGTAATTATATAAGATATTACATCACACACAATGTCATCCTGTCCCCTATCACAAAGAGACAAGTCATGACTGCATTATATAACAGGGCTGAAAAACATGGTGAGAAAGATGCTTTGTAAATCCAATTATTGTTATTACTTGCATCAGTGTACTTCCAGTAATCATGCTATATATTTATAGACAGCAATGAAATGGATACAGTCCTCTTGCTACTTGTCCCATGAAAAACTTTCAGAATGGCAAGGAGAATAATACTGCATTCATATCACTAACAAAAAATAAAATATACACCTGGAGATGATAAGTGTTCCCTACTATATTTTACTGTGTAATTCTAGCACTCAGCGGCCTTCATCTTTCCTGTTAACACATGCAAATTATGCCAGGACCAAACAGTACACATGTGTAATTTGCTGCATACCTGTGGGATCTTTAAAAAGCCAGAGAGCTTTTATTAAGAAATGCCACAACCATCATATATTTTACAGTTCTACAGTGGTTTTTTTTTGGTAAAGATAGAGCAAGTGAAGAGGAGAATTACAGCATCTTTGACTAGTATTTCTCCAAAGTGGAAAATTTACTTCCTTCCTCTGATTTTGCAGAGCAGTTAATATTATCTTACCTCTGACCAAACCACTCTGGAAACTAAAGTATCTAAAATTACATTGAATTATTTAATTGTGTGGACAGCAAGTAGTTAGTATCACTTCTGGACTGATCACATTTCTAAATCGGCATTATGGTTCTATCTATGGCATGAACAGAAACAATTACCAGGCCAATAAAGCAAGAGGTAGTGTTACATGGGATTGAAATCATGATTAGCACAGTGACCTGGTTATGATACAAATTAACTTTCCCTCTTGCTTTTTTTTTTTTGAATAATTCATACATCTTTTCTCTGAGTTTGCCTGTATATGTTCTGACTTTACAGTCTTTATGGTCTTGATTTAGTAGTATTGTTAGTATGTTCTTTCTGACACTTTCAAACAGCTCCATTAGAAACAGCTTGCAAACACTAATTCAAATGTACCTGTAATGTAAAAGAATATGCTCTGAACAAATATATTCTAAAACTGGGAAAGGGTTTTTTTTTGTGTGTTTTTTTGTTTGTTTGGTTGGTTGGTTTGGTTTTTTCTGACCACCATCAAGGTTTTGATAACATGATTATTGCATAAAAAGGAAATCAAGATAATTGAAGTGCCTTTTTTATGTTAAGAAAATACTGAAATTCACAAGTATTCCCTTTCCCCATTGATAACCAATAAATATAAACCAGAAATATAAATCTTCAGGAAACTATGATAATTGCAAGGGGTAGAGAAGGGGAGGAGAAAGCGGGGAAGGAAAGGGGGAGAAACGGGATGATGGAGAGGAAGATGGGGTGGGGGAGGAATTCCCTAGATCATAAAGGAATTTTTAATCATATTGTAACTGTCATATAAAAACTTTACATAAATCTCCAGTAAACACAGATTCCAAATTTATGTGTTGTTAACAATAGGGTACTCAGTAAGAGTTATTACATTCTTTAAAATAGAAAAAATATATTTCTTCCTTAGTCCTATGCATGCGGTGCTGCTTCAAATTTATTTTCTCGTTTCCCACTCTTTTTTATAAATATATTCCTTGAAACATTTAAAGTCTTGGTAGAATTTACTCCCAATTTTATTTTGATTCTGCTTTGAACTGTGTTCACACAATTCCTATTTTTACAGACTTCTTAATTCCCCTTTTCTTCTAATGTTCAGAGCCAGGTTAGTCGCAACTAACCCATATCAACCTATTCTCTGTCATCTTTATTTTCTTCAGTTTATTACCAGTTTCTAAAGTACTTTTATAAACTAAAAGCTTCGTATTGTCTTTCTGCTGCAGTTTGTGTTAAAATATGAAAGGCCATATCAAGATCAGACTTTATTCTTCTCCATACACATTCTCCTGGACCTGGATGCCCATAATCTAAGCAGGAAAGGCAGCAAATAAAGTTTTACACTCTGCATTCCTAGAGGGTAAGCTTATGAAAACAATTATTAAATCTAAACACTCTGGGTAACAGTTACTGTTAAATAAACAAATGTCATGGAACAAGCGTGATTCTTCCAAACAGAACCCTGAACAGGCCTAAGTCTGTTTACCTGAAATCCAGAGTTGTGAGTATTAAGATGCTATAGAATGTTAGAAGCACTGAATTTCAAGTGAATTTCAAGAACACCAAGAATCATTCTTCATAATAATTTTTTTTTTTTTTTTTTTTTTTTTTAACATAGGGTTTTGGCAAGGTTCAGTCTCATCCCACTGGACTTAAGTGAGTGGGGCTGCTCCCCAAGGGGGGATGAGCTGGGAGCCCAGGGTGACCCCAGCACAGGCAGCACAGTGCCCTCACTGCTAGCTGCTGAGCTGCAGGATCTAAGCAGGGCAGCACTGGTGACAGTGACAGGGGCCATCCACATCACCAGGCAATCAGCAAGCATGTCCAGGGTACACGTAGGGTGACTAGTCAGCAACAGTCATATACAGGGCCAGAGATGGGACTAGAGAAAAGGTTACCCGTAATATAATTCTGAGGTCCATCCATGTGACAGAGGCAAAGATAGGATTGGATGAAAAGTTGTCCAGGGATATCAATCAGTAAATTAGGGCAGCAGGACATGGCATGGAAGACAGACACAATCACAAAATACCCCAAGGACTAGAATCCTAGAACTGAGCGGAAATGGGATACTGTGCCTGTCAGCAGGGATTGGGGGGTCCACCGTGAGACTGGTCAGGGACAGAAAGACCTATTAGTGCACTAAAAGCTCTTGACAGCTAAGAAAATTATTTTAGGAATGCCACTGACAAGGCACCATGAGCGATCAGTGAGAAGAGGCAGCTACTCTTCCAGAAGGAGTCCACATCTTTGGTGGATTCAATGAAACTCCAGAGTTGTTTATCACTCTCTGCTGGTTGTCAGAAACTTGAGATGACTGCAGTGCTAACTTAGGTAACATGAATCTTATCTGAAGTGTTTTGGGGGGTTGTGCTCTAAACAATGCCACCAGCATTTAATTTTTGCTTTCTTCTGGCCTAAGTGATGTACTTTTGCTGAGATGGTAGTGGATTGGACTCCCAAGATACAAGAGTTCTTTCTCATTCTTCTGTTCCTCTCAAGTAGATTTATATTAACTTCAACATAGCCAGCTGGTAGGAGAAGAGATGGCTCTTAATGCCATCCTAAAAGTAGACATAATCGCCTTCTGAAACACTAAAATAACAAGTTTGTTCTTAATTTAGAGAAGGCATGAAACTATCATGGAAAGTTTAATTAGTGCTGTTTCTAAGCTCAAAATAAACAAAGAGCTAGAGAAGATTTATCCCAAACTATTGCAAAGTCCTGTCAGAATACTGAGGACAAGTGGAAGGGAGTAGAGGAGATAACAAAAGAAATGCTCTCACCTATGCCAGGAAGAGATGCATTAATCTCTTTCTGGAACCTCCATGTGCCTCACAAATCTTTATTTGTCACAGAGCTATACATTTAATTTGTGAAGAGAATCACTACATACAAATTCCATGCCAAAGATACTGAATCACCAAGAGACAAATTCGTCATGCAGGCAGTGTCAGAAAGAAGGCATATAAGAAAATCAAAAGTGGGAATGTATGTACTGATTCAACCAAATATCCTTGTTTGTAATATACTCTTTTGTCTCACAGTAGCAACATAGCACATACCTACGGAAAAAAAGCATAAGAGTGGGACACACATATATTGTTATATTTTTGTCGGTATATCACCTCTGTTAACAATGTCAGTTTCTACAAAGAAGAAGGGATTTCCTGAGATGGATGTGTCTTTTTGTGTTTAATAACTCTTTGTTCTATTAAGTTGTTTGGTATTTCTTTTAAACCTTGCTGAGGGTTTTGGTATACACATCTTGTGACAATGACTTCTACAGTCTAATTATTGATTATATAGAAAAGTAATTCCTGATCATTCGTTTGCTCAAAACCTTTCAGTAAATTCTGTTTGATGAAATAATAATTGCCCCCAATTCTTGTGCTATTCACCAATTTCATACCATTCATGATTTCACAAGTCTGCATCATGAAAATCTGTTCAGTCTTCTCTTTTCCAGGCTACACATTCCCTGTGTCTTTAATTGTTTGCCATAAAGAAACTTTCTATCTCTCCAATCATCCTTACCAAATTACCTTTCAAGATTAATGTATTTTGAGGTTGAGGAAGAGGAAACCTAAACAGGCCTTCACCAACAGCTGTAGAAGTGAAGTCATCAGTTGTGCACCAATATAATGTTGTTTTCTCTTGTGTTCTTTAATCTTTATATAATAATTCTTAGCATGCCTTTCTGAGTGTCAATGATCACAGAGCTAACATTTACAACAACTATTTACCATGACAGCAAGATCTCCTTCCCGAATGGTAGTAGATGATTCACGTCTCAGTTATATGTATATATAGCCAATTATTTTATTTACCCACATAATCATTATTTTGTAGTTATCAAAACTGAATTTCATCTGCCATTTTATCTTCCAGCTATTCAATATTGTAGATGCCTCAGACACAATTTACAGTTAGTGGAATCTAAATATAACCTGGATCATTTGGTATCATTGTTAATTTTTCCACTTTACTACTTAGTGTCTTTTCCAGATCATTTATGATTAGGTTGAATAGGACCAGGAAAAAATATTTTGGAAGCTGGTGAGTTTTTGGTTTTTTCCCTGATCTTTCTTTCTTATCTTTTAACTAGTTATTTATCTGTGAGAGGATATAATATCTTAAACCATGAAAGCTTCATTTCTTTCCACCTTTCATGTGAGTCATTCTCATTATACAACACTTCAATGGAATAAACTCTGAAACAGTCTACCAGTCTAAATAGAAATACTATCTACAAAACAGGAAGTAACATGAGAAAAGAACATGAAATTTCACCCTGTAAGAATATTCCTTTAGACAATCATCTCTGTATTCTTAGCAACATGTTACAGGAGAACACTGCAGAACCAGAGTGAACCTCCCTGCACGTCCTCACCCCCTAGACTCACAAATTTACAGATGGTATTGCAACCATTTGTAATGGGAGCTGCCCTTTGACTTCCTTTCTGAGTAGATTGCTCAAAAGATCAGGTTGGTCAACCCATCCCAGGCAGAAGGAGAAAACAGAAGACAGCCTCAGAGGGAAAAATGATGGGAAAGAAACTGTTGCTGCATGTACATCTTGCTCTAGTCATGAAGTCACCAAAGCATCCTCCATCTATTTTAAGATCCTGTTAGACTGAGATTCTCCAAGTCATCAGAACTAAATTATTATCAATGCCCGTCCTCCATAGAAGAATAGAAGAACATGAGGCTATCCAGGTCTTGGAAGAGTTAGATCACATGCTGCTGCTGTTCCTAGAGATGCAAGTAAGAAAATGCCCAACCTGTGAGCAGATCCATGGCACAGATCTTCTAACAGTAAGAACCAAAGGACCAAACACTAAGAAAAAGATGAGAAACTGACCTATTGTCCACACAGAATAATGAGCAAACCAGGAAAATATTCAACCACCCCACCAAAGAAAATGTCATGCCTATTCACTTTAAGAAAACCAAAATATTTACCAAAATAATTGGCATAATCTTTGTTTTCTTCTATCCAGCATTTATACTGTAACTGCTACAGTTCACTCTGGTCTTCACATAACCAGTAGCAGTTTGGAGACTAAAGGAAATGCAAGCTTTTGCATTAGTAGAACATTTGATAGTGTATTCTATGATCACAGACAGCAATCTATTTGTTCTAGGGGATAGCTTTAGCTTTGCTCCTCCCAGCCAGCCTCTCATACTGTTGTGAAAGCAGGAGTCAGAGAGCAAGACCAGAGAATATTTAAATGTGGTTAATAATAAAAATCCTAGTTTAGGTGGCTTGCATTATTTATCTCATCCTTTATTTAGTCTGATGTAGCTCCTGGGTCATGGCATAGTGGTTTTACCTTTCATCGTCATGAAAAAGTGAGACTAAATTTTTGCTGACCCATTGGCAATGGAGTACTGCCATTTAGCCCATCTAATGAGGGGGAAAAAACAAAGTAAGAAACAATAAAGGATTCCTTTTTGGCTTTGCTTCTCTGTATCTGTTCTTCCAGTTTTGATTTAGATTCTTTACATTCCTTCCTTTCTTTGTTCATAACATGAACAATGTAGACATACGACACTGGATATGACAAGAGGCAAAAATAAATACCAGGCACTTACATTAATAGTACCAGAAAGAATTTACAAGAAGACAGGATACATGAAAAATACTGTCAACCTGGATAAAAATGTCTATAAATACACATGTACAGATCTGACATTTTATTCCAGTGTATGACTCAATATAAGCCTGCAATAATGAATGCTCTTCCATTTGAAAAATGATCAAAACATTTAGAGCTGAATTCTGATATGGTTATTCTGACTCAGTAGAAGTCTACTTTGAAAATAAATCCATCGACTCAGGACAACTTGAGGCGATAGTAACTCTTCAGAATAAGTAGAGGCATCATTCTGTCAGTTAATTGCAAAGAAACCTCATTCTGATTCTTTTATACTTTTTCTGGTTTTAACACCTGATTTCTACCTATTCCAGAATAAAAAAGTTATCATATTGATATGTCCACACATGTCAACTAGAACGGCTACAGCTTCTTCGAAAAATATAGTCTCTATTGGATAGGTCAGATATTTCAGTTCTAGCAAAAGAGCTTCTAGATCATGCCTAACGAAATTTTTAAAGGCTTGCTTTTATGAGAGGAAAACACCTTCATTGTACACATTTTTCCTAACATTTGGATGTTTTTAAAGCAACTTTTCAAAGAGATTCTAAATGTGATTCAGTGTGACAGAGCAGGTGGGGCATAAAATAAGTCATAGTAGAACAGATGAAAGGTCTATCAAAACCAGGATACTTTCTCCAACAACTTCTTACACCAGATGTTTCAGGGGACTAAAAAAATAAATAACTCACTATCAAAATGTTTGAAATTAGAGTTGGAAAGGTGAAGTGGAGAGTGGTCTTCGTAGAGCTAGGATGGGTTCTGTTATATCCTGACCAGGATGGATCAATGATCTTTGTGAGATAATCTGAAGTAGGGTATTTACAAGTCCAATTTTTTCAGATGGCCACTTAGATCTTTCCTTATCTATCTGCTTTGAAAGACTTTGGAAACGAAGGTAAATATTCTGACAATTTTCTTACCCATCCACTCTTTCATACAGAGTAGTTTCTTCCTTTACTGCTTCTGTTTTGTGCTCCAGGCACAGGGTCAACAGCACTGAATTCCACAGTTCAGTTAGTATATTCAGACATTTAGCAAAAATAAAAAACAGAAAAAAAAAAAGTTGAATTAAAAGTGCTTGCTAAAAAAAAAAAAAAGGGAAAGAAAGAAAAAAAAGGATAGCTATGAAATCAATATTTAGAGGATTGTTATGCATATCATAGAATTAGAAATGCATTTACATGTATTATTCAATAATATTACTTGTAAATGACTAAAGAACAATACTTATACTACTTAGAGCTTTCTGATAGTTTAGACTAAAACAACCTATATTTAAGCTTATTATTTGAATATTTTGTTTAGCATCCTGCAGTATAGGAATGCAGTATGTGGAATAAGAGATGACCACCATAAGAATACAATGCTGTAATTCATTGAAAGAACTCAGTAGATTTCATAAACTAGAAGTCAAAAGGTTGAATGGTTTCTGAAGAGCTGCAGAACTCAGAGACTGAAATACAGCTGGACATCTAGTGGAAGGCCTTTATTGCTATTTAAAAAATACTGAAAATATTTATCTGATCCTGTAAGTTTCTTCCAAAGTAAACATCACCATATTCCACTTTTGCCAAGCAGAACAGTGTACCATAGGCAAACAATGACACTGATGGCTTCTCCTATATATCTCCATTAATGAGCTGGAATGCAGGCAAGGTAAGTGAGAATATGTATTTCTATATATGGTGATTTATTTATTTGCTCAGCACTTGGCCCCTTTTCAGATACCGAGAGGATAAAACAAGTGTAGCTGTGGTGGAAATGAGATTAACATTAACACACCTTGGAAAAACCCTGACTGGTATTCACTTTTGGATTTTATTCTATATGAGTTCCAATTAAGTTCAGCTAGTGGATTTATACTATGGTCATAAGAATCCGAATCTGCGTCTCTGTTGAACTACTGCCTGTAACCGGGAAACAGCCGAAGGTAGAGACTTGCAAAATATAGCTACTATCACTGAAAACAATTTTTATTCATTTTGGTTAGGAAACAACCTCTGTCTTCAAGCTGTTTTTCATACCTTGTTATTTTCTTTTTCCACCATGTTTCAACAGTCCATATATTCATAAGTCCATAAGTTCACAGTTAATCCAAATTTTTGTTTGTAGCTGAAATGATACCAAGGTCTAAGGCTTTTGTGATATCTTTACCACATTCAGAAAAGAAGTTTGTTGAAGTCAGGTTAAAAAATCTTGAAGTACAAGCATTTCAGGCATATAGTATACCTACCCAACTTGGTAGGCAGAAAAGACACAATGTGGCCAAGGGTCTTGAAGAATCTGCAGTTTGCAAAATGTGTAGAAGTGATTTGTTTCAGCTCTCCCTGAAGTTAGAATAATTGGCCATGCTTCAGAAATCCCTTTGGATTTTATATCTGTAAAGAAATATATCTGAAAGTAAAGAATTTTCTTATTTTGTAGAAGCAGTTCTCACTCTGATAAATTGATGTTTGCTTCTCCATTTTAAGGAAGTTACCTCTACTGATAGACCGTCAAAAGAAGTAATCCAGGAGAAAGGAAATATGGTTCCTATTCCATACCCCCTCATGGATTGCAGAAGTAAATTCCATTTGTAATGTTTCAATATGATGTTTAATATGAATAAAATAAATAGGTCTCTTGGAAATAGTTTCCTCTGAACAATTCTACAGATGTCCCAGCTTTTGGAATGTCTTTCAAAATAGCCTTTAAACAGTGAAAACATATTGACTTGTCATCAAAATTGAAGGGGATCATAGTTTTGTTTTTTTCATCCACCTTTCTGTTAATGTGGGTTTGTTTGGGTTTTTTTTTCTCCTGTTACTGTTTCCTACCTACTATCTTCATTTTGTAAGGGTGTTGTTGACCCCTCTGGACATGAGCCGGCAGTGTGTGCTGGCAGCCGAGAAGACCAACCATATCCGGGGCTGTATCAGGAGAAGTGTGGCCAGCAGGTCGAGGGAGCTGATTCTCCCCTCTACTCTGCTCTTATGAGACCCCACCTGGAGTACTGTGTCCAGCTCTGGGGTTCCCAACATCAGAAGGATTTTGACTGACTGGAGCAAATCCAGAGGAGAGCCATGAAGATGCTCAGAGGGCTGGAGCACCTCTGCTATGGGAACAGGCTGAGAGAGTTGGGCTTGTTCAGCCTGGAGAAGAGAAGGCTC
>NW_010263606.1:20128-33655 GCF_000690775.1 Eurypyga helias | reverse complement strand
CCATGGCAGGGGGGTTGGAACTAGATGATCTTTAAGGTCCCTTCCAACCCAAACCATTCTGTGATTCTATGCTTGATCCCAACAGATTCTGTGAAAAGCAGCAGTGTTTCTTCTATCAGATTACAATTACATAGCAATAATCCATTGGAAAATCATTTCCAATAAGGAAAAAAAAAGAGTGGTCACTTTTATTACTTGATAACCCTATTATTCACATTATGTATGGTATCAATTAACATATTCCTTAAGATAGTAGAAGAACTAAACGTAGAAGTAAGAAGATTAGAGAAATTATATCTGCATGAAAAAGTATTAAATACATATCCCGCTTTTTAAAGATTTATATGCATAGCAAATTAATGATGTTTACTCTTCATATTTCATATGAAATGGGCATTAATTACCCATGCATGTTTTAGCGATTCACAGTTCACATGGCAATACTTATAAATAATCATCAGAAAAATGCTTGGGGAGATTCATTCATTTGACAGAATCAATCAAATACTGCTCTCAGATGATAAATTAGGCAGGAAGTGCATTTGGGGAAAAAAAAAATGTCAAAGGCTGAAGAGGAGGAAGAAATGAGCATTAAAAATGATTCATGAGTTGGAGAACTATTCCTTACAGTGAAAAAGTAAAAGAACTCATATCTTTTTATCTGATCAAAGAAAAGAGAAATGTCTTGATTATAGTAAGTAGAGTATCTCAGGAGAGATGAAATAGTGAATACTGAAGCGCTCTTTAAACTGCTATTAAAAATCATAAAATGACCAAAGAGTTAGATGTTGAAGCTGTACACACAGAGAACAGGGATTAGGCCAACTTTTCTAACAATGGGAGTGATTAAAAATTGGAAGAAACTGAAGTAGTACATTTGTCATCTCAGTGACATCAGATCATGAAAAAGTGTCTTTTAGGAAGGTATGCTTTTGTGAAAAACAGCTAGGAAAAAGCTACTTACAGGACATTTGGTATATCAGGGTCAAGCTGGATAATTTCATGGTCAGTTCTGGTGTTAAATTTTAAATATCTTGTAATTGAGCAGTCCTGTGAGTTTAATGTGATGGGTGATACATCAGAATAGTCTTCTCTATTCTGCAAAAAGTTATTTAAAATTCTTTTTTTTTTAGTGTTGTCTTTTGTAACCATAGATTTTACATCTTGGGGCTTCCCTGCTTTTCAAGATATTACATTTGCAACTCTGTCAAAGCAATGTGTTTTTATCACCAGAAACAGTTATATAGAATCATAGAAACATTTACATATTCATATGTAAATGAATATTCAATTGAAAATTTCCAAGTATGTATCCTTTCATATTTATAGTCAAGGTTAGATTTACTTTGCCAAACTTTTCACCTGTGTCAAGATTATAACATGGATGTAAGTTTGTAATGCTTATTAAGTAGTTTTTGAAAAACTAAGTAATTTAATCTTAAAACTTAATTATGAAGAAGGGCAAATTATAGAATCTGAAGGAATATTGGAAAAGATATTAATCTCACTTAAATTTATCCACCTAAAACTTAGGCATTTTGTACGTTCTCATTAGGTTCTTCCTGTAGGTAGTGCAAACAGGCAATTCCAGAAAACAGTTTATTCTTGTGTGTTTCTACCCTTGGATGGGGTGACTTGGTCTCTGGAGAGTATCCTTTTCCCCACTGTTATCTGTGGAAGCTTTTGGTTAAACTAAATACCTGCATTTAGGGAGATCAAGTTAGGCAAGATGAATGGTATTTCAGCACTTCTTACTCACTTCTTCCCAATGTATTCAACATTGTTTTGACAGTGCATGGTTTCTGCCTCTTAGAAATACAGATCCCGGGGCAGAAACCTTGACAGCTGCAAACTTACTTTCTCATCAGCAGTAGAGAAGCCTCAGGTTCACCACATCATTCTCTCAGGTCACCTATCTATTTCTTCTCTGCTGAATTGTGGAGTGTCTTTGGACTTAAACCATGTACCCTCAGTAATAAAAACAGTGGCCAGGAGCACTGATAGGACAAAGCTTAGACATACACTTACCTCATATTCTGTGTCCTTTAAGCTCTGAAATTTGAATGGAAAACCGTTCCACGGGTAGATGCTTGATACTTTTAAATTACTTCCCTCAGCAAAACCAAGACAAGATATAGTAAGATTGAGTCAGCAGGTAGCTTTACCGTTCCTCTTAATACTGATGCAAGTCTCACTAACAGGGGATACCTGAACTTATACAAATGAAGAGACAGGTGAGGAATCACGTATGCCTGAATAAGTTGTTATGAAAGATGAAGAATAAAAATAACAGTAAAAGAAAATAAGCCTACCTGTACAATACAAAAGCATATACAAGAAAGTCATCATGTAGGGAATACATAAACAGGAACGGTGAATGTATATGTCACTCCTTTATTATCATGAGGTAACCATATAACCATGACAAATCTTTGTTGTCTCTTCCTTGCTGAAGTATATGGAATCAGGGATTTCCTAAGATGTGGTAAAGATCCTCTCTTGTTAGCACTTGGTAACAGCCAGTCCACCTGTGGTACAACTTGTCTCCCACTTGGATCACAGATGTGTCTCCCTTCTTTAAATAACTTGTTTTCTAAAGGGTACAGTCTGTCCACTTGTGCAGTTCTGTACATTGTCAAAGACAGCAAGAAGCAGGACTGAATGTTCTGGTTCATTTCTTGATCCATAACTGCTTGAAGGGACTGGATGTCAGTGCTTAACACAAGATCTGTTTTTTCCTACTTCACTGAAAAAAAAAAAATCAGCTTTCCGGGTAATCCACAGGATATCCTAAGGATTGATAGCATTCATACAGGGATATTGGGGATAACTGCAGTCAAGAGTGCTGTACCTACTTTGAGAGATTACTTGTTGTGATCTCGGATAACTGGTCAGTCACTATTAACACATTGTGAGGACTCAGCTGGATGCCCAGGAATGCATTTGCTCACAACAGAAGTGTGATAAATACAGTTCAACAGACAAGTCTGTATTTTATGCAGGCCTAATCCATGTAGATTTGCAGGATCATATGAATGGGCAGTATTCACAATAACTATTACAAGTAATCTCTCATGTTGACTGATGTAAGGCAGCAGTTGAAACTGGGATTGCTAAAGCATCACCATGACCTGTCCATGTCGATCCCCTCCAGGCTCCCAAACTGCTACAGTTTACAATTTAGTCCAATGAAATAAATAGGAATCAACTGCAGCTCCTCCTAATGTGCCAAGCTAGGGTACAGTGGCTGTTCAGAAAGTTCTGCATTTTCACCCATCCATGTTTCTGGAAGATCAAAATGAGGGAAGAGGACAGGTGATTCATTTCAGTCATGCGCATCCAATATGCAATGCAGTATGAGTCAATACAGTGAGGGATACAGGTACTCCATATTAGACATTAAAAAATTGGATTTTTAAGTCTGAATGGTTCTTATTATCAGACAGAAATAGACATTTTCAGTATGATTGAAATTGCCCCTTGTTACCAAGGTCACCAATGGAGAGATTTACAGGGCAATTCAGAGTACTCAGTGAAATGAAACTTCTCTCCCAGCTCCACCAGGGTTCCTTTGTATGTGAGGTTATCACACACAGGCGAGGAGCAGGAGGAAAAGAGAGAGCTCCATAGCATCTTCACAAGCATCCTTTTGCAGGAATATTTACTAAGAATTTCCAGAAACTACCATGCATTTTATTCAGAAGTATACATGTAACAGTAATGATTAGCATGCAGGTATGAAAGGAATATTATTATGTAACTCCGATTTTTATCTTATTTTGTTAAAAGTTCTTTATTTAACTTAAAAAAAAAATCTTTTGCTGTGGTTGAGATCATCTTATCTTTGTTCCAAGTGCTTCCCAGGTGGGTGCTATCTTTAATAGCATATGCTTATAGAGGAAACTTTTCTGAAGTAGGGAAACCATTGCATTTTGCAAAACACTGAAGTGCAAAAATTAAATAAGTAGTTTTATTCGTTAAAGTTATATTAAATTTTAAGTGGTTTTCACTAAAATAATTTATGATGTTTGAACTGATATGTGTTTAGAACACTTCAATGTTATGTTTAGATTGCTTTGGTCTTCCTGAGAGAACTTCTTGATATTACAAAAATTAATCTTTTTTTTAAATCCTTTTTTTGTTTGGTGATCAAGCGAAATCACATACCAATAATGAGTACAGCATGGTCTTCATTTATCCTAATATTCAGAGTTATATTAGCTACATTCAGTTGCATTTAAATTGGGGTTCCACTTATTCCTTTCACCAATATTTCATACTATCATTTGAAGTACCTTTAGCTGCTTCTCCCTTTCTTGTTTTATCATTTCAAGGTAAGTACCTAGTTTTTGTAAGAAAGCTGTATATTTGTTCTGCTGCCACACTTCAGGATAAATGTTGCAGATCACCACACAGTGACACTTTCAGAAGAAAGTTCCACTATTCTAGAAAGAATATTGATGGAGCAGGAGCATATAAAAGTAATTACTTTATGGGAAAGCCATTCCTGAAACTAAAATGAGGATATCTTGAGTGTTTAATTGTGGGTGACTGTGCAGCTTCCAGCATAAAGACAAAATTAAACCCAAAATTTCAATAAGAACTGACAGCAGTTCAATAACATATGTGAAATGAGTAACAGTATTTCAATTTTGTCTTTCATCATGAAGGATGTCAATGAATAACTGTTTATTACCCATACTGAAATATTTCCTTAAAGTACAAGCTTATCCGAGTTAAACTTTGCAATTGCTTTATGTAGCACAAGAGTAATACAGGATGAAAAATCCTAGATTGTAATGAACAAGAATTTGAGGTTAATAATTGTCCTAATTAGATTTGATCAGTATAACCTGCTGAATACTCTTTAATGATCGCAAGTTCTCATGACCCTAATTCTATATACATCTCTCACCATCAAGAATAAGAAATGGGTCTAAGCAGGTCTGCAGAAGTCTAAAGGAATTTTACTTCCTTCATTTTCAATGTTTTCACAGCTGTTACTCACCTTAAAATATCTTAAATTAGAAGTATTTAACTCCTTTACCTTCCTGAAGTCAGATTCACCATCACATTTCAGCACTGTTCCAGTGATGGCCGACAAAACCATAATTTAACAGGACATTAATACTGGGCTTGCAGTTTTATAACCACAACTTCAAGTGAAGAAGAGGAATAGCTGTTTAATGTCCATGGTGTTAACCTGGAAATTAGAAGATATGTATCATACTTCACAGATTCTCCATGTGACCTCCAAACAAGTAATTTCTCTGTTCTTCAGACCAACATCTATAAAGCGGGATTAATAGGTATTTATAATCTTACAAGAATACTGGGAATTACTAGTATGGAATGCTTTAGATGAGCATCTCACACATTCAGTTAGACAGCTTCTGGGCTGGAGCGGACTCATTACTGGGCAGCTCAGACTGTTGGAAGAGCCAATAGGCAACTGCTTCTATATGTGTATATAGATATGTTTAAGTAGATGGACATCCTTAGCCTGTGGCAAATATTCCCAAAGCTGCACAGGGTCAACTAGCTTATGTTTTCATTGTGCAGTTTCTCTGCCAGGGATCTGAAAGGCAAAGAAAATAGAACTATCATGAGAAGTCCCCATCTTCCAACATGTGACACAAACTTCCATTTCCTGAAGTACAGCAGCCACAAACAAGCATGATAAAACAGGTTAACTTACAGAGTGCTACTTCTGACCTTGCTTTTTCAGTTTCAGAAGCAGTGGTTCAGAATCAATCTGAAGGAAAAATAAAGGCATCTACATAACAGAATTCATTCATCTCATTGGGTTCCCTAACCATCCGCCTTTGAAAGCCACCACTGATGTGATCATGAGGCAATGTGAAGGTTTAACAAATGGTATCCCTGATCAGTTGCAATGGTCTCCATCAGAGAAAAAACACCCATTGGACTAGATCTACAACAGGCACCATGGTTCTCTCTGACAGCCGTTCTTGTTTTTTGGGGAAAACACCACAGCTGATAAAGGAAGGATTTAAAGAATTTCCATGTTGACCTCAGCATCTTGGGATTTTAAGGGAAAAGGCTCTATTCTTCAGGGATGTCAGTGGACAGCTTTCCAGAGCACAAAAGCCATGTCTTATAAGAATAAAAATACCTATATTAAATGATATTTTTAAATTAGCCTTTGTTAAAGGCTGATTTCACATGATCTTTTCAAGGGAAAGCTCTGGGAATATGGGGTAACAAATTGATCATTACACTATATTAGCAATTCTTTTTGTAATTTTAGAGAAGAAATTTTTAATGTGTTATTTCAGAATCATTAGAGGGAAGGAGGAGCCTTATTACAGCTATCCAGGCCATGTGTGTCATGGCTACATCAGGCTTATTAGGCCAGTTTTCCCCTGAAAAAATATCACACAATAAAAGTGAAAGATAAGTCAGAGGAGAATTGAAATAAACAGAAACAGTTGTAATGGACAAATAGGATTTGTACAATTGTACACTAGGATACCTCAGGGTAAGGAAGACAACCCTGAAAAGCAGCAAGAAGCAAATTGCACCATATGTTCAAAAAACGAGCCTTATCAAAGTACCTTTAGATCTGTACATAAACATTCTCAAGTGCCTTTTGCAGTATGTCTATTGCTGCCTAGAAATGCTTCAGAACAACTCACTGAAACCTATAATCTCTAGTCAAAAGTAATTATTATAAATGCATCTGAAAACATAGCTGAGCTTTCAAGATCTTAGCATCTATGTTCTACTGTATTGCAGAGGTCTCACTCTCATGTCATGATCCACTAAGCTTTAGACAAGGATGTTCAAATAAATTTTATGTACGTGACTATTTCGCAAATTGCATATAAATAACACAGTAATGCCAAAACAAATGTAATTGTATTTTTGTCAGGGTTTTTGCAAAAAAGAATTTATTCCAAGATGCAACCCAACAACTGAACTATCTACATTTCAGTATCTAATCTGTGTTCAGTGTATAGTTAAAGAACAACCTTAAATCTGAATAAATATGCTATCTAAATAAAAATACATAGAGTAAAAACACATATGGCATAGAATTTTGTTGCCAGGTCCCACAAGAAAATATCTGAGAAAAAGCCAGATAGAGAAAACTGTTCTAAAAAAAATTTTTTTTTTTCTTAGAAGAATGAGTGTGACTGAAGGAGCACTTAGGCAGAAATGCAACTACTTTATCCTTGGCCTGAATCACAAGGTCAAATTCCTCAAAGTATGCTTGGCAGGTAGTATACAGGGGGAAAAAAACCCCAATATGTATTTACACACACACACAAAGAAATCAATGCAACTATATTGATACTTTGGAATCTCAGCATCTGACCTCTGCTTGAACGTTTGGCTTTATCCTTTGAATTGCTAAACGTCCTGAACTTCAGGGGTAAGCAGTTGTAACCATGTAGCCCTGTAATACTGTGTTGTCATGATTAGTAACAGACCATAAACTTTACACTGGGTTTGCACAGTCTCAGAACTGAGGCTTGTCAGGCTTGTTCTTCACCTGCCTACTGCTATGTTTTACCTAGTTTGGCTGTGGCAGTGGTTCTTTGCCTGGTTTTAACTGTGTTTATTTTTGTATAGTACAAACATAATTTTATATAGAGAGCAGTTACAAGCAGTTATTCTATATGGAAAGAGGTATTTGAAATTATACCATAGTGATATATTGTGGAGAAATAGAAGACTGATACAATAACAGAGGACTTGAGTAGGGATACAGGATGTAGAGCAGAGAAGTGCAAGTATGGGATGATGACGGATGTGGCACAGGCACAGGCCGGCACTGGAGATCCCACCGCTATACACAACTCACTCAGCGTCAGTTGTGGGTGCAGAGGTGTGTGCTGGACAAACCTATGGGTAACAAAGAGGACAATAGTAGCTAACATACCTATAAGGCACCATGTACAGTACATTTGCATATAAGGTGCTGCAGACCAATGCAGAAAGAGAAAAGATGTAAAAGTGTGTTAGAAAACACATGAAAAGGATCATAACTGGATGTCACAGTGGAGAAACCACTAAAATGAACACCCCATTCTTCCCAGTGAAGAACTGCAAGTGCTGACAACTCCCATTATGAGCAGAATGAAACTATCAATCTTAAGATGCTGAAGAGCAGGGGTAGAGTCAGCATAACACCAGGAAAAGGACTAGAAACTAAAGATTGTGTGTATAACTATATTAACTATATTACTGAAACCTTTTATGCATAGAAATATTCATTCTCTTTCTATAATAATTACTTTTGAACTAATTTTTTTTTTAAAACTCCTAAGATAGCAATTCCACAAACAGTAAGTTTTTAGAATTTCTTCTTTGCCCATAAGCAGAATCTTGAGAGTAACACAAGACAGCTTATAGTATCTAGACCTTGTTAAGAAATCAATGTTTAACTGTTGGTTGTTACTTCCTATGCTTTATTATAGAAATGAAGTGTACTGTGTATATGTAAATTTGAGGGAAAGAAACCAAACATTAACTGCTACTGGTTTAACAGAAATTCTGAGAGAGGACTGGAGGATTCCTTTTCTATTTCATGCTGGTAACTTCTACACTGAATTCTTATGATTTTAAAATGTTTTTATTTTTCTCCCTATCCAAAGACTTGTCTTTCTCACTACAGAAACTTCTCTTGTAAAGAAACAATTCTGCAGGCATGCCTCATCACTTCATAGGGTTTTTAAGGGTATTCAATTGTATGAGTGATTAGGATTTAGAGAAAAACTTCCCGTGGTGGTACATAAACTGTGATGCTCACTTGCACTCACACCATTAAAGCCACTGAGATATGCATACTTCATTTTATTGAGACATGCATATGTATAACCTGAGTTCTGCGTGCCACCACAACCGAAAAAAAGCTTAATCACTTCTTTATCTAAATTGTGTGAAATTGTAGAATCTTTTAGGTGAGAAAATACCTTTTAAGATCATCAAGTCCAACCATTAACCAAACACTTCTAATACCACCACTAGACCATGTCCTTCTGCACCTCGTCCATGTGTGTCTTTAATACCCTCAAGAATGGTAACTCAACCACCTTCCTGGGCAGCCTATTCCAATGCCTGATAACACTTTCATTGAAAAAAAGATTTTCCTCATATACAATCTAAACCTCCCCTGGCACAACTTGAGGCCATTTCCTCTTGTTCTATCACTTGTCACTTGGGACACAAGACTAACACCCACCTCTCTGCAACCTCCTTTAAGGTAGTTATAGAGAGTGATAAGGTGTCCCCTGAGCCTCCTCTTCTCCAGGCTAAAGAACCCCAGTTCCCTTAGCCGATACTCACAGGACTTGTGCTCCAGACCCTTCACCAGCTCCGCTGCCATGTGCTGGACACAGTCCATCACCTCAATGTCATTCTTGAAGTGAGTGTCCCAAAACTGAACACAGTATTCAAGGTGTGGCCTTGCCAGTGCCAAGTACAGGGGGACAATCACTTCTCCAGCCCTGCTGGTCACACTCTTCCTGATGAAAACCAGGATTCCATTGGCCTTCTTGGCCATCTGGGCACACTGCCAGCTCATATTCATCCTACTGTCAACCAGTACTCTCAGGTCTTTTTCTGCCAGACAGCTTTCCACACACTCATCCCCAAGCTGTAGCATTGCAGGGGGTTGTTGTGACCCACGTACAAGACTTGGCACTTGGCCTTGCTGAACCTCATACAACTGACCTCAGCCCATCGATCCCGCCTGCGCACATCCCTCTGTAGAGCCTTTCTGTCATCCGGCTGATCAACACTCCCACACAGCTTGGTGTTATCTGCAAACTTACTGAGGGTACATCGATCCCCTCATCCAGATCATTGATAAATATGTTAAACAAAACTGGCCCCAATACTGAACCCTGGGGAGCAGCACTTGTGACAAGCTATCGACTGTATTTAACTCCATTCATCACAACATTTTGGGCCTGGCAAAAGTTATAGTTCTGAAATCATACACTACATAGTGTGCACAATTTAGATTTATTGAAGAGAGAGTCAATGATACATAATAATCTTTCTAAATATAAGAACACTTTCAACTCAAATTACCTCTGATAGCTATGGAAATTTTAGATTCTTTGCATACTGATATAAACAATTTAAAGGAAGTTTCAAAGAGGTTTTAATGATGAGTTGTAAAATATTACGGCATGCGTAAACCAATAGTTTGAATTCAGATCATAAATCCCTTTCAGAAAATAAAATTATATCATTTCTCAGTGATAAGATGTTAACATGGAATTAACAGCCCAGGTGAGAGGGGACATCAAAAGATATCTGGTTCAATATTTCATGGGAAGGAGACCCTAGATGAGTTTATCTAGCACCCTGTCCAATTGCATCTTGAAAACCTACAGCAACGGGAACTCTACCACATCCCTGGGGAGGTGGATCCAGTGAATGATTGTTAGGTAAAAAATTTCTTTTGTATATTGAGATGAAACCTCTCTGAGTGCAACCTGTATCCGTTGCCCTTTGTATTCTCCATGTGACTCCTTGTGAAGAGAGAGTTGCTGAACACTTTGTGTCTGCCTTTTTTGTACTGGAATACTGTGATTATGTCCACCCGCAGTCATGTCTTCTCCAGGGATTACCTAACTCCTTCACTTGTTCCTAGATTTCTTCCTACACCAGATAAAAAAACATCACTGTCTGAAAAACATAAATGATGATGTACTTGCCTCTAGAAACAGATGCATTATAAGAAATATGTGTGAAGTCTAGGAAAGAATCCATAACATTAAGGATATAAATAGGGTAATGACCCACTATCAAGGATTTCTTTAATTATTTGAAATTCCAATAAAATGTCTAAAGTATCTGACATTTCACTTCAGAATTTTGACTCTTTTCTGCCAAATGTATTCCTTATTAGATGATTTTTCTATTGCATTAGGCTTCTCAGATTTCAAGTATTTTATCCCTCAAGAAATTTGCAATGACATGCTACTTAAACTAACTGCAAAGATGTATTGGAACCATAGCAACATATCTCTCTGAACTTTTGCTTGGTTTTCCAATAAAACTATCACAAATCCATTTCTCCTTCTGTTGCTTTACAATAACTACATATAATTTAATAAAATTTTTGTATGTGATTTGTTTATGGAGACTGTATCTATTGTGATACATCATCTGTTTTTCAGTCAGATCCTGCTAATAGCCAGTTTTGCACCTGAGTTGATTCAAGCACTAAAGAGATCAAATTCATTCAGTGGTCATCTGCATTAATTCAGTCTTACACTCAAGCTTTTTAACTTGTCTACTAATCACAAAAAGAAAAACCAGTTTGCTTTTGGCTATCTCTTTTAAGAAAATGCCAGACCAGTGTCCATACGTCAGTAAAAGTAAAATATGTGTAGTTTAAAAAGATATTTATTAGTCCTCAAAATATATGTTTTGCTGATCAAAACATATAAACCTCATAAAAATTTATAGGCTTCCAAAGAAAACTAACTCAGATGTTGCTGTGCTCTTGCACATAAACAGACTGCTGGCAGCTAATCTCTCTGATTATGCAAAGATGGAATTATAGTATGAATTACTGATGGGCTTGTAGGCTTGGATTCTTCACTTCAAAAAGAGTGAATTGTTTTATGTTCTGTGACAAATGACCTACCTAGCTGTTCCGCCATGCAGTGGAACAAGCACAGAAATGGATGGGACAGTTGTTACTGGTAAAACCTGTTGTAAAAGCAATGCATCCACCCTGAATGCTAGTAGATTGTCTCAATATAATTAATGTTATTTCCTTTGTCTCAGCTTTATATTTTGTTTTCATTCATTTCAGCCTTAGATTATGAGAGAAAGGAAGAAAAATAAGATCATACTTTGATGGGGACTCTGCCAAATCTTCAAAAACTCATGCACAAAAATATCGCTTGAAAGGCATAATTACAGCTACAGTCAGTGAAATTTAATGAAATTGAAAATGTTCTTCATCAGTCTTGTAAGCTCATATATCTTTAAACTATATGTAAAGTTATGTAAGAGCTACATTAAAAATATTCCTTCAAATTGAAAAAATGTGGTGTGTAGAGGCCAGATTTTCAAGGTCTCATATGTGTCACAGATGTCCATAGGGTATTAAATGAAGAATCACATCCATTTAAATGTAAAAGGAATGAGCAAGCACTCACAAACACCTTAGCATCACTTCTGTTTTGTTTTAGCTTGCTTATCTGTAGCAGACATTGCCTAGTAGCCAGGTGACTATTAACTATTTTAGTTTAGTTTTGCTTAGCTTTAAACTATTTAGTATAAAGGTGCAATATCAAGTGTGACAAGAACTTTGATTAATTTCTGTCAAGTAACAAGTATTGATAAAATGTATTCTGTGTAAAATCTATTACCCTAAAATAATCATGGGTTATAGAGGAGTAAAAGTACCACATGACAGAAGCAGCCTGGGAAGTGTGACTACAGAACAATACCAAAGGCCTCAGGGCTAAGAACAGGTTAACAGTTGTCAGTTAATGATCATTAAAGGAATGCAACCTTGTGAGCTGGATAGAATTTGTTTCAGTGGTTAACAAAGGGTACAAAGAAGAGGTACTCAGATTATGTAAACCAGGCCATATATATCAAATGTGGATGTAGTGTGAAATTATAGACCAATGAAGAGAGAACAAGGTGCTATCTCTGTATGTAAAAATAGCACTCAACAGTGAGGAAGAAACCCCCATACCAACATGTGGATGCCCATACTGGTATCTGTATGCTGGTAAAGGAGTTAGGATGCTTACAACTCACTATAACACCATCAGAAGAGCATTGATTATGTAAGCAAATACCACTAGAAAAGGTGCTATACAAAATCATAGAAGCATAGAATGGTTAGGGTTGGAAGGAACCTTAAAGATCATCTAGTTCCAACCCCCCTGCCATGGGCAGGGACACCTTCCACTAGACCAGGTTGCTCAAAGCTTCATCCAGCCTGGCCTTGAACACTTCCAGGGATGGGGCATCCACAACATCTCTGGTCAACCGGTTCCATTGCCTCACCACCCTCTCTGTGAAGAACTTCTTCCTGATATCTAACCTAAACCTCCCTGCTTTCAATTTAAACCCATTACCCCTTGTCCTGTCACTACAGGCCCTTGTAAAAAGTCCCCTCCCAGCTTTCTTGTAGCCCCTTCAGGTACTGGAAGGCTGCAATAAGATCTCTCTGGAGCCTTCTCTTCTCCAGACTGAACAACCTCCCTCGAGCCTCCTCAGCCTTTCATCACAGGAGAGGTGCTCCAGCCCTCTGATCTTCGTGGCTCCTCTGGACTCACTTCAACCAGTCTATATCCGTCTTATGTTGAGGGTTCCACAGCTGGATGCAGTACTCCAGGTGGGGTTTCACAAGAGCGGAGTAGAGGAACAGAATCACCTCCCTCAAACTGCTGGCTACTTCTGATACAGCCCAGGATATGGCTGGCTTTCTGGACTGCCAGCGCACACTGCTGGCTCATGTTCAGTTTTTCATCCACCAGTACCTCCAAGTCCTTCTCCTCGGAGCTGCTCTCT
>NW_010263606.1:0-19974 GCF_000690775.1 Eurypyga helias | reverse complement strand
CCACACAGCTTGGTGTCGTCAGCAAACTTGCTGAGGGTGCACAAAATGCCATCTTCCGTGTCACAAATGAAGATGTTAAAAAGTACAGGTACCAACACTGAAAAAAGTTTTGTATAACGATGTTAAAAGTATGAATAATTATATTTTTTCTGGATTAATTAGATAATTTATACTAAAAATATTAGTATCATTATGCCAGGACTAATAATAATAACTATTGTGTTTTCACTAGTTTTAGATTTTAGTTAGACTAAGAATACCTTCTTGGCTTCACATAACAGATGTGCTGCTTTGGCCCACAAAGACTTTATGAGTTTTAGCATAAATCTGCTTTGATTGGCACAAAAAAAGTTCATGCCCTCATTGTGGAATTTCATGAGATAAGAAAAGACACTTTCTGCTCTTTCAAACTACCAATTTTTGGCAGTATGCTCGGCCAAGAGAAGTATCAAAGCTTTAAAGAAAAACTGCTCACAGAAACCATTAAAATGTTGAGCAAAGCATCTATATATGGGTCATTCCAACTCATATAGTTATTTGCAATGGTTAGGCCTTGACTACAGTTATTTTTTTAAAGCTTAAGGGCCATGATCCTCTGAAAATTAAGCTCATATCATCGTAGTGAAACCATGTCAATTCTCACAATGTATTATCTCTCCAAAATACATATTTGCAGGACTAGCTTGACTCAGTTTGTAACTCTTTTTTGGGTCAGTAAGACTTACAAAATTCTTGAGGAAAGGATGGAAGCTTTTTAAGATATTAGCTGGAAATTATCAGTCCAGTGAATTTTAGATAATATTAAACTTACTTTGCTTCTATTCCTTAACATTCCAGTTATGAGATTGATTTCTAAATGGAAAATACCAATTATTTTCTGACTGAAGAAGTGTCACAAATAAACTACTGGAAGCAAATTTGTTGGCTTTGTATAGCAGACTTCAATTTTCTCCATCAGTTTTAGAAAAAGTAATTGCATTTGCATGTATATTATGCAGCACCTTTTGTGAATTGTGAGGTCATATACCTTTGTCTCCTTCACTTGATTAATCACTTCAGTGGCATGTCTTTGGCTAGAAAATCTTATGAATGTTGTCCCATGCATTATTTGTAAGTTAAATGGATTCATATCATAATACAAAGAAAAAAATAGGGAAGAGCAGAGAATAAAAATTTAAAAAAAATAGTGATATCGGAAGGGCTAGGTGATAATCCAGTGCTTTAGCCACAATCCTATCCAATCGTTTCTTCAGAGACACTCAGCAATGCAGATTCTAATACAACTAATACAATAAACTCCTCTTTCATAAAGGGATATTTCTTTGCATACGTATGCATATTTGGTTTTTTTACAGACAGTTTCTTACCTATTTAGGTATTCATTCAAGAACACTTTAGCCCAGAGATTAAATTACTTAGTGGCTTCAGTAAACCTAGAGAAGATGAAAATTTATACAATACAAGTTAAAATCTTAAGTGAAAAGTCACATAATTTAAGGATCAAGCTTCACCTGATATTACATCAAAATGTGGAAATCAATCGTATATGACTGGAAAGCATGCTATAGTTAATTACATCAATTCCATAAATAGTCATCTCTGTTGGTTATTTTCTCTTAGTTTGCATTTTTTACAAAAACATTTGTGCTACCAGTGCTTAACCAGTAAGTCTGTCAGCACAGCCCAAGAATTCTGATATTTACTCTTCAATCAAAAATAAGAAAACATAAACTGTATATAGTCCATTAAGTAATAATTTTCTTTTTTGGGGAATTATTAATTCATAGTATTGCATTATTTTGCAATTTGCGATGTCTGCTGATCATCATTTCAAAACAATAGGGCAGGCAGCAATACAGATTCTAATAAGGTGACACATTACCGCCACTAGAATTCATCTGAGGAATCATATGCAAGACCTAATGATGCTGGCAAGCTGAGTGGTAAAAGTGGGTTTAACTGTTTACTGTTTATTAGAGTAAATTGAATTGATTATTTAGAACTAAGCAAACAGCATTGCTTATCAATCTCATGTAATGCAGTTGTGCAGATGTGCTGAAATTAAACCTAATATTCAGCTGTCTACTTGACATCTTGCCTTTCCCAAACAGAAGCTCTATTCTAAACACACATGGAAGTAATTAATGGTGAAGAAGAGGCTGCAGGTGCAAATACTATCTGACATTGATGACACTGTTCTAAAGGAATTTTTTCTTCCCTCTGGAATTCATTACATGGGGAAAGACACAAAGCTAACTTGGACATTTATTTAGGTTGCTAAGAAATTATGTTAAGAAAGCAAGTTGTGGAGGAGCAGGATCTAGAAGCAACTCTACTCATCAGCAAGGTTAGGGATGAAGTTACTCAGTGTCTTCTTCAGCTTTTCACAATAATGGTAAAGCTTATTCTTTGGTTTCTCCTGGATTCATCTTGGCTCCTAGATTCTGTCAAATATAGCTTCTTCTGCATGGAATTCTTCCTCATGGAATATGAGGAGAGAATAGCCTGCTCCATCTTCATGCAAAAAAAAAAAACCAAAAACCAACCAAAAATAGCAAAACACCAGACTGACTGACTCCTTCTGAACATTGGAATGATTTTTCCAGGGGAATTTCTCTGTGTTTATCCTCTGGAGAAAGTGTTTGTCCATGGTTACTAATTTTGTTTATGGGATTTGAGATATGAGGTGGCAGTGCAGAAGGCTGAAGATCTGCTTGCAGCAGATGGCATCATATATGCTTTCTAATTCCATTCCCTAGGAACGTATGAATAAATTGAAAAGAATTACTTTTATTTGGAAAACAGTAACAATAACTTAAATAAAAGTTTATATAATGCTACCTTTTATTTTTTTTTTTTTAGTGACTCTAACTGGAAGTCCTAATCCCATACACTCACTCAAGTTAACACTGAGGTAATACAATTTTTGCCTGAGCTAATACAAATTTTGCCTTTTTTGTACAGAACTGTGTATCATACAACAGATTTGTTGAATAGAACACATATTGCCTGTAGCTGAAGAGGTGATTATTTCAGATTATAAATCAGATAATATTCATCTGAGGATAACTTCAGATTTTAGAGATCAAAAAGTCATTAGGGGTTAATGATAGGAGTTAAAAGATAATAAATTAAGTATCCAAGCCAAGCAGGGACTGACATTCTGTTCCTGCTTCAGTGGTGTGACTGTCTGCAAGCATTTAGTTTTTACACATTCTGAGCCTGGCCTGGAAACATGTTATATATTTGCTGCCTTCTTGCATTGAAGAGGAGAGAAAAAAAAAAAATGCTGTTAATGCTTCAAATCACTTGAATATGTAAATGGAAAAAACCAGTCAGATACCTGTATTACAGTCTGTGTAGGTTAAATAGCAATAGATTTGCAAGGGATTTAGAGGGGACAGTTCCACTCAGTAAGAGTAAGAGGGCTTGTCTTTATTATGTTTATTTTGTTTGCTTTTAAATCTACACAGCGTCCCTTGGAGCAGAACAGACTTGCAATATGCAGCAATGACATAGTTATGTAAGTAGGTTTTGTCTTGGATGACAAAAATCTTAGGTTTAGATATAACCACATTCTTCTGCCAAATACAGATGTTTATAAGAAGTTCTGGTTTTGTCTTTGCTTCTCAGGAAGATTTCAGAGATTCCAGTTCAAAACAAAAGTGCCTACAAGGATCTTATACAAATTAAGAAAACTTTAGATTGTTAAGTACCATTATCTTTCAAGGACTACTAAAGGGTTTTGTGGGTTTCTTTGACTTACTAGCTGCAAAGATTAATTTTTATTAACAGGTTATTTTTATAGAGACTGGCCTCGTGACAATGAAATGGTGTCATAACATCTTTAGGGTACATTTTGGTTAATGAGCCAAAAAAGTCCTTAAGCATTACTGAATAGAGTCACTGAATATCTCCCATTGGAAGAGACCCATGAGGATCATCAAGTCCAACTCCCTGCTCCTCGCAGGACCATCTGAAACTAAACCATATGAACCTAGAGCATCATCCAGATGATCCTTGAGCTGTGACGGGCTTGGTGACATGAGCACTACCCGGGGAGCCTGTTCCAGGGACTGACCATCCTCTCAGTGAAGAACCTTTTCCTAACATCCAACCTTAACTTCCCCTCAAGCAGGCTCATCCCAGTTCCCCATGTCCTGTCGCTGGTTACCAGAGAGCAGAGATCAGCACCTGCCCCTTCACTGCCTCCCACAAGGAAGGTGTAGGCTGCCATGAGGGCACCCCTCAGCCTTCTCCCAGATGAACAAAGTGACCTCAGCCACTCCTCCTGAGTCCTGCCCTCAAGGCCATTCACCATCTTGGTCACTGTCCTCTGGACACACTGGAATAGTTTGATGTTCTTCTTACATCGAGGCGCCCAAAACTGCACCCAGTCCTCTTGGTGGGGCTGTAGCAGTGCAGTATGGAGTGGGACAATCCCCTCCCTCAGTCGGCTGTGCTGTGCCTGATGCACCCCCAAACATGGCTGGCTCTTTTAGCTGCCAGGGCACCCTGTTGACTCATTAAACTTGCCATCACCCCAAAATCTCTTTCTGTGGGGCTGCTCTCCAGCCTCTTCTCCCTCAGTTTATATGTATAACCAGGATTTTCTCCCTCCCAGGTGGAGAATCGAGCACTTGCTACATATGGTTGGTGATTGCCTGGCTCTCTAGTCTATCCAGATCTCTCTGCAAGGCCCATTAATTACCTATTCACCCTCTCTCTGTAGTCAATAATAAATAGAACCATGTTGGATGTTAATCATAGTAAGACTCACTGAATAAAACTGCTGTGACTGAACAGCTCTCCCAAAAAGGGAGAAAAAAAGAACAAGCCTCAGTTTTTAAGCCAACCAGAAACACTCACTATAGTAGATTTAGCTTCCATCTCTCCTCACAAACTACCAGCTAGTATGGCAAGAAAGATATCAGTGGCAGAAAAACCTGGAAAAGAATGAGATGATAGAATGAAAGACAGTCACAGGACATAAGAGTCAAGCCCCATTCAGGGCAGATGCTCAGTTTTGTGCAAGGGTTTCAAGGAAGATGACTACTAGAGTTCTGCTTCCTTCTATATCCTGATAACATCGAAAAAAACCAACCTGAGCACAAAGAGCAAATTAAATTAATTTAGTTGTATTTATCTGCTTAACTGGGTTATTGCAAAAATTGATGATGTAATGTTTATAATATAATTTGAAAATAAAAAACCACAAATAAGATATATTTACTTATTATTTTTTACACAATAGTCACTGTGGTTAGAACTGTGAACTGTTTTTTCATCCTGAATCTTTGGTCTCAGGAGTTGCAGCTTTCTGAAATTTTTCATACCTGAGGCAGATGCTACATATAACCCAACTCTGAGCAAAGAAAAATTGTCTATTTGTTTTCTCAGGCTTCATAAATGTAGACATCAAGAAAGACCTACTCATATCTAGTCTGGCCTCCAGTATAATATATGACATAGCATTTCAAACAGTAATTCCTGCTTTTAGTAGAGTGGCAATTGAATGGTCTTCTCTTTCAAAAAAGGCACTCTATTTTGATTTAAGTATTTTTCAGGTGGCAAATAATGTCCACAATTATATTTTAATAGAAGTCTGGTAATAAAATATACTTTTTGACTTTAAAAAAAAAAAAGAAAGAAAGAAGGAAATAATTTATCATAATTTGTCAGGTCTGCCACTGAAAGAATTAAAAACTGGACTCAGAAATTTGGGAGAACTAGATCTTCCATTGAATCCCTTCGGAAGTACTAGAAAACTCATTCTGATTTCAGGGGGGTATTTTATTTTTAATGCATGCAGTATCCTCATTCTAGCTTCTATTTCCCACAAGTAAAACATAAAGTAAAACAGTAAACTGCTACTTCATGTACATGAAGTCCATGTGTCTGCAGAATAACATGTGCATAGAGCTAGAGACAATAACAGTTCAAGGGAAAACACTTTCCTAGCAGTTTTGGAAATATAAAATTTAAGTTAGCTTTTTTGTTGCTATCAAAATGTAGAGATAATTCTCATCTCAGCTACTGAAAAGGAAGTAGAAAGACCATGATGAAAATTCCTCATGAATGGTGACTCCCCTGTGTACAATTGCCCATTAGAGGCCCTAATACAGACCCAGCTTATTAGGCATTAATGCCTATAGACTTGCATTAAAGGCATGTTAGGAGAAATTATACGGTGGCTGAAGCTCATCATTGTGTGCATTTCTTGCTTGTAAGCAGCCCCTAGATATTATCACCAACTTTTACAGCTTAGAGAATTGTCACCTCTACTGCAGCGAGTCCAAGGACCAGACTTTGGAAATTATGGAATGAAAAGCATGCCATAAATTGTTGCTAAGTAATGCACTGCAGATTAAGTATTCTATGTAGAACAATACTGAACAGGTGCCAGCAACAATGAGCTAAATAAAGTTTTGAACCTATGAAGACCCACATTTACTCTGGTGGGTAGTATGTGAGTGCGACCATGGGAGGAAGTATTTCTTATCTACAACAAATGCATTCAGAATCAGGCTATTGGTTCTGTAGTTAATGGACATAGCTTCCAAAAGGCACCTAATAAAACTAGCACTGCTACTAAATGAGCTTAGTTAACTGGCTCCCCCTCTCAATTACATTGAAAGAAATCTATATTTCTAGAAAGGAAATATGTAGTAGAGTTGCTGATTAAAATCCTATCCCACAAAGCATTTCAGCAAATGATTAGACTAAACAGATGCTTAATTTCTTCCAAAGTTAAGGAAATTTTGTACATGTTCTAGATTTTTACTGAAGAGTTGAGTGCTGATATTATTAAAATAAGTACCATAGACCAAAATAACCCCACAAAGACCCCAACATGCTATATAAAATGTCTAACTAGAAGACACTTATTCTTACATTTACTTTAGGTTAATCACAGAAGGCTGGAGGAAAAAAAATAACCACAGTTATCCAGGACACTAGTACCAGAAAAAACACAAATGATATTCTAAGATACTGCTTTGAGTTATAACTTGTACATTGTTAAAGACCACAAACACTAATTATGCACTAGGGTTTTACACAAAACCTTCAATTTGTCACTCCCTGTCTAAACAGTGCTCAGACAGACAGGCTTAATGTTGTCTCTGTCATTCTTGTCAGAAATTTATTATTGATTTGTTCTATTGGGAACATTTGCTAGGATTAACAAGTAATATCAAAGCATTTTAAAAATGGTAAACTGTGTCTGGTGATCTAATCACTATAAATAATTGCCAAAAAACAATTATAAAGTATCATCTATTTTAGGGCATAACTCCATGTACCATGGATGGATAGATAAAACTATCAGAATACAATAAAGATACCTGGCTTCCTTCTGATCCACATGCAAATCTCTATGAAATAAATATTAATGGAAGTTTGTGTATGGCATCAATGTAAATGACCTCAAAGGCTGAAAGACATTCTTTCCTCAACAACTCTTACATGCAGTGCTGGTTTTTCCTCTTTTTTAAATTTTATTTTTTATTTAACTTGTTTTGTGGCATGAGCTCTGAATATGAGCAATGATAATATTCCGTGTACATTTGCCCAGACCAGGTAATGTTATTTAGAAGTCTTTTAAGAGCTATTATCTGTAAAAGAAAAAAAAAAAAAACACCAAACCCCCAAACCAACCTATACCTCTTAATGTGCAGAGCATGAAGTCATTTAACATGAAACAGATGAGACTCAGAGAGGATTTTTTAAGCTATTTTCGCCTCAAGCTTCTCTGTGGGGAAAGGATACAGAGCTAAAAAGATCTGTGGCTTTATTTATAACCCCATTTAAATCACAAAAATAACTCTTCATTTTTTTTCATAAGCTATCTCATAAAGATATTGCTCCAGAAATCTGTTCTTATTTTGCTTTCTATTAAGAGATTTGCATCTGATTGAAAATGGTGTAGCATGATATATTGGGAACCTACATCTCAATAAAGATGCTATTTCTGATATTTAGGGGTGCAAGTAAAATACAGAAATACTAGAATATATATTTCGTATAAGATGAGTACATAGAAAATAGATCTTTTTTTTGTAAAATTAATGGTCTGCTATTAATCTGAAGTCAAACACATATAAGTCAGTTCCATGAAACAAATAAAATATTTACTCAAATAGATGACAAAATATTTTCCCATTAAATAAAAAATGAGGGAATGGGTTGTATAGAAGTGAAGAAATGGAAGAATGGGTAGAACGTGTTATTAAGGACATGACTGTCACTGGGAATTAATAATTTATTGGATGCACAGACAGCAACAGACAGAATAATTTAAACACATATTAGGAGAGGAAAAACTGTTTATCCTATGATCACATCATCTTCATTTAAAACTTGGCTGCCTGGATTCCAGTGCCGTCTCCAGGAACATTTGCAAAAGCAGCTTTAGCGAATGCAGTGTTGCCCTCAATGGAGTACAGCTCTTCATATGGAAGCTGTTATTTTCCTAAGAAAAGAATAAGAGGAAGCATGCAATGGAGAAGGGCAAGGAAAACAGAGGCAAGAATAAATGAGGCATGTGTAAAAATAAAAGTAAATCACAGAAACTACAAAAAAATTCTGGGCAAATGTGATCCTTGAGGGAGTTAATTTTCACTGCTGCTCTGTGAAGGAGAAAAATATTTTAACCCTCTCTGCAGATTCAAGAGACAAAAAAATTGGATTCTCAAACCTACATCTTACTTCATTACTAACTTTCAAGTCGCATTTAAAAGACTCCTATATGTTTCCATTGAAAATATAATATTTTCTGAAGTATGGAATATGAATCTAATATTTTAGCTACTTTGATTAGAAGCTAGCTACCCTCTTAGCTAGTCTCGATTAGAAACTAGAGGGCAGATGTTTCTGTCCTATTTCTATGTGCCAGACAGCAAAGACTCATTATCATAATTCACCTCATTTAAAGCATAATCTTATATTTTTTTCTCCCATCAGCTCTCCACTGTGCAACCTAGACTTCATGCTTAGGAGGAAGACTTAAGTGTAGTATTAATTAAGCTGGCTATAAATGTCAAATAACCTCCATGCATTCATCTGGAAATCCATGAGTATGTTGAAACTAATAAGAAACTGAGAAAAGGAAGCAAATTCAAAGAGTAACTGACAGTCGCCTTGAATTATTTGTTTAGACCACTCCAGGTAGTACTCTCTAGGACAATGCCTGAACAAAGGTCTGAAAGAATATTTTGGCCACCACCTCAAAAACAATTGATCTCAAAATTTGGCTACTTTCATTCTGAACAGAACTCTATAACCTGGGGCATTTCACCCTCAAATATTACTGCTTTTTCTCATGTAACCTCTAGGGTTTGAAAAAGTCTCATTCTATAAAAAGATTCCTCTGGTTGGCCAAAGTTCCACCACCCAATTGTTTCAGACACTTTCAGCTGAAAAAGCACAGAAACTGATAACTGTATGATAGGGCCAAGGAGCTACAGCATGGGGACTGGAGGGCTCAGTGCAATGTGGCCTGGATGCAGCTGCAGTGCTGTAGAAGTAGTCAGCCTTAGGCACCATAAATATCAGACAGTTTTCACCAGGTGCCCATAGAGAGGAAGGAAAAAATCAGCCCATATTTTTTGTGAATTATCAGTGTAGTCATAGTCCATGTGATCAGCTGAAAGTACATATTTGGTTTATGAAATCTATCAAATGAACCAGCAATGGATTTCTAAGAATTAACAGCAAAGTGAGCAAAAGTGCAGAAATATAGAGCTAAAGACAATTAACAATCCAGAAAGATGAAATGCAGAAGATTCAAATACCATTGCTAGATCAATTCCAGTAAGCTGAATGTTGCTGGCACAGAGGCTAAGCAGTATGAAATGGCCTACAACCTGTTACACAGGTTCTACCCCACCAGACAGGATGGTAGCATGCAAACTCTCTGTTGAAAAAGCTCTGTGTCCCACGATAGGTGCTGAAGAAATGTTTAGCCCAGGACAAATCTGCTGGTTTCCAGTGTAGGATATTGAGACCTACGTTCTAGAAGAATCAAGAATTACCCCCTCCAAGCTCAAGAATGGTTCATCCCAGGGAGCAGGAACTGGGAAGATGGACAAGGAAATCCTGACAAAACTCAAATGCAGAAATGAAACATGCAAGAGATGGAAGCAGGTACAAGTGATCTGGGAGGAATATAGTGACACTGTCCGACCATGTGGGAATGCAGATAAGAAAGCCAAAACCCAACTATAATTGAATCTGGCAAGGGATGTGAAGAGCAACAAAAAAGTCCTCTGCAGACATATCAGCATCAGAAGGAAGACTAGGAAAATGCGGATCCTCTGACAAATAGGTTAGGAGGTGTGATGGCAAAGGATATGGGAAGAACCATGTTCCTAACATCCCTTATCACATGAGACCTAATGGGCTGTACTGATGGGTGCTGAGGGAGCTGGCTGATGTCACTGTGATGCTGTTCTCATTCATCTTTAAAATGTTATGGTGATCAGAGGAGATCCCTGAGGACTGGAAGAAGGCAAATGTCCCTCTAATCTTCAAGAAGGGCAAAAAGGAGGATCCAGGGAACTAGACTGGTCAAGCTCACCTTCATCTCTGTGAAACTGATGGAGCAAATAATCATGGAAATCATTTTCAGACCTATGAAAAAGGTAATGGAATAGTTGGCATCATTTTATGAAGCAAAATCAAGTTTGACAAACCTGACTGTCTTCTCCAATGAGAGTGGATGAGGGGAGATCAGGGACTGTGGTCTACTTTGAGTTTAGTATGGGTTTCATCTCTTACAACATTCAAAGTGAATGAAGTCTAGAGAGTGAGGTACACTGAAAATTGGCTCATGAGATAGAACCAAAAGATTATGGTTCATCACTATGAAGCCGTCTAGAGGCAAGTCACCAGTTGTGTACCCCAGGGACTGACACTGGGGCCACTACCATTTTTGGGGCAGAGTGCACTATCAACAAGTTTTCAGATGATACAAAAGTGAGAGTAGTGTTTGATAACTTGAGGATTGCGCTGCCATTGAGTGTACCTCAGCAGGCTGTAGAACTTGGCAGAATGTAAACTAATGCAGTTCAACAAAGGCGAACACAAAGTCTGGAACCTGAGATTAATAACCCCATACTAGCATGTGCTGGGTGGGGACCGACCAACTGTAAAGTAGCACTGCAGAGAAGGTGCTAGGAGTCCTGGTGGACAAGCTGACCATGACCCAGCAGTGCACCTTGCAACAGAGGTGGCCAGCAGTATTCTGGGCTGCATTAGAGGTAATGTTGCCAGCAGGTTGAGGGAGGTGATAATTCCTCTCTGCTCAACACTGATGAGACAAATCTGCAGTGCTATGTCCACTTATGAAGTCCTCACTACAAGAAAAATATGGACTTATTGGGACAAGTTCAGCAAAGGACCACAAAAACAGGTCATGAAGATTCTCCAATGGGCTGGAGTATCTTACATAGAAGAGATGCTGAGGGAGCTGAGGTTGTTCAGCCTGGAAAAGAGAAGGCTTAGGCAGATCTTATCAATCTTTATAAACACCTGATGGAGGTGGGGTATAAATAAGATGCAGCCAAAATCCTCTTTAAGGTAAGGAGTGACAGGACAAGAAGCAATGGATACACATTAAAATACAACCTATTTCCATCTGAACATAAGAAAAAGCATTCTTTTTACTCTGGGGTTGGTCAAACACTGGATCAGACCACCCAGAGAATTTGTGGAGTTCCTCTGTGAGGATGTTCAAAACCTGATTGGATGTGTGTGGAAGATGTACCCATCCCAACAACAGCCCAAAAGACACCTGACAAAAGCCCATCAAACTTCCCACCACAGTCCTTGTCACACCCACATGGTGGTGGCCAGACATTTGGGGGTTAAAAGTAAGTGGGGGTATTCAGACAATGTGAGGGCTACTTGACCATATATGACCACAGATGATATTTGACTAAGGTATAAATGGGGCCCTACTGGAGAGCCATTTTGAGTCAGTACAACCGACATCCTGAATCTGCAGATAATTAATATTTGTTGAAGTGTCAAAGTGGGTTTGGTTATAGTAAAATTTAGTTTGAGTTTCTCACAGCTTTATTAAAAAAAAAAAAAAACAAAACACATTTACAGGTTGTTAGTCAGCCTGGCTTGGTTTTGTGAGCTTCCACAACATCATGGCACTGAGACACTTACTCTAGCTGACAGCTTGCTGTGAGGAGAGCATTTGACTAGAAAACCTCAAGAAGTACTTTCCAACCTCAATCATTCTATTGTTCTGAAAAGCTGTGATTCTATGACTGTAAGTATTCCTTGAGTTACTAGAATAGATAAAGCCAATATGGCTATTCATAGTAGCTGATGCCCCTACATAAAAAGCCATAGCATCATAGAATCATAGCATGGTTTCAGTTGGAAGGGGCCTTAAAGATCATCTAGTTCCAACCCCCCTGCCATGGGCAGGGACATCTTCCACTAGACCGGGTTGCTCAAAGACTCATCCAACCTGGCCTTGAAGATGACCAGGGATGGGCCATCCACAACTTCTCTGGACAACCTGTTCCAGTGCCTCACCACCATTTCTGTGAAGAATTTTTTCCTGATATCTAATCTACCTTCTTCAATTTAAACCCATTACCCCTTGTCCTGTCAAGTCATTCCACTTTTCCAAACAGTTAAAAAATGAGACTTTTTAGTTATTTAAATAAATTGTTAAATTACTAATGAAGATTAATCACTCTGTTTTGACTTGTTATGGATTAAAGTTTTACTGGATAAGACAGTTGTCACCAAGAATAATAAATTCAGCATGTGTAGTTTTCAATTTTTAATTTTTTAATTAAAAATCTTAATCTAGCAAATAAGACAGAAACCATTAAATCAACAACCAGTGATCCCATCATGATAATCTTCTTATTTTACAGTATTTCTGGCTTTTAAATTTATTTCAGATTTTACATATGTATTTTTCAATATATGTACTAACTTGTTCAGAAAGTTATTTCTGTCCTACTTCTAGTTCATACAAACAATAACCAGCATGTGTTAGGAATAATAACTTCCAGGCTTATGCTCAGAAAATAGAATAAATGAACAGGAAAGAAAAAGACATTTATACATTGAAGAGTAGAATAGAGATTTAAATTATTCATAGAAAGTTCTAAAAATCAAATGAAAACTTTTTTTTTTTTCAGTATGGACAACAATATTGCATGTAATATCAAAGAAAAGGTGAGAGTAGAAAATTAAAAGATTCACATCTGAAATGACAGTAAATTCAAGATACTTAATGCAGCAGGTATGAAACATTGTCTGCCCCTGAAAAAATCTGCAAATGAAATAGTAGATATAATGGTGACATTTTTCAATAAATGCATCAAGTTACATGTACTTCTAGATAATCAAAGAACAACATGCACAGTTAATAAAAAGACAGTACCAAAACAGGCCTTAAAAGTATGCCAAGCTTTAGTAGCTATTTGGAGGGAAAGAATAATTAGAGACATGAAGGAAAATGGTAAAAGGAGTAGATTGTACTAGGAGTAAATCCATGTGAGCTTTATATCTTTCTTTGACACCTATTTTTCAGGGAAGGGAAATGTAGTAGATGAAACATGTCTGGACTTCAGTGAAGCAGATGACATGTTGCCACAGGAGAAATTACTCATTGAACTTGAGAAGACAGCAATTCATAGGTAGAATTGGAAGGTGGAAAATGAAGGTTACTATAAGAAAAACTTCAAGGAGCACTTTGAAAAATAAATTTATTTAATATTTTTCAATTTTTCTTTAATGATATTTTCTTAAGAAATCAAATCGCTGATTATTGTTAGCAATACAAAGTTGGGAAACATTTTCTTCTCAAAGACAGAACAGAGTATTGTACAGGAAGTATTAAAGATCCTTAAGGATAAGGAAAGGAAGGGTGGGAGAGGAGAAGAGAAGCAAAAAAGCCCAACCCTAGCATAATACTACAGTCATGAGTTTGGGATTAATAGTATGACCATCTGCTAAGTGCTGAGGAAATCTAATTTGAATATTAAAGGGAGGAGAAATAGTCAAGTCATTGGGAAAAAAAAAATGCAAGCACACAAAAGGCAAATATGATCTCGAAAGGCAGATATGAAATAAGGCAACCATTAATCTTTTATGTAGAATACCATACACAGTTTTGGTCACCTGTGCTTAAGAAAGATTAGTCCAAATTTCATTTGTGTAAAAGAATGTCTGTCAAGAAGATTTTAAGAATGGTGATGGGCCTTACCTCCCCATGATTAGCAGTCGAAAGAGTATGGCTTTCTTATTGCAGTAAAATGAAGAACAGAAGTGAGTGTGATTTCTCTGTAAGTCTACTGGTGGAAATGCCAGGTAAGGGAAGGAGCTGTGCTAGTAGAAGATGCACAGAAAGTCAAGAATACATTTCTTTCACTGTTGGAAAAATTGCAAGATTTTTTTGCATCCTGGAAGTGAAATTCAAAACCAGTTTTCAATTTGGGAGTAGTCTTAGGTTCTTTTAAAGAGTCTTATAAACTTTGTGAAAGGAATTTGATTAGATGGTTGCCTGTGAAGGAATAGACTTGATTCAAAACCCTGGAGGTATCTTCCAAGTCTACTTCCTGTGAGAGATAAAAGGACTATGAAACTTGCAAGCTGAGAATCTTAAGGCATTATATACGTGATTATATAATCTGCAGCCCTGTCACAGCATCAGCTTTTCAGAGACCAGAAGCAAGATTAAAACTTTCTAAGCATCAGGGACAAGCAAGGAGGCTGTTGCACCTTTTTCTAAGTCATGCAGGTTAATGGAGTTTAAGGCCATGTTGATTTTCTACCTATAAAAGACAGCTCTGCTAATTGTGAGGAGCTGGAAACACTCTAATACTGAGATCCTAAAATGACATGGGCTCAATTGGCATAGGCAGAAAGTCCCGGGAGTATGCAAGCTAGTATCCATCCTCCTTTTCTTTGTATTTTCTGACAAATCAGGGAGCTTTACTGTTGGGTTAAAAAAAAAAAAAAAAAGAATAGAAAATTCTCACTTGCTGTCTTCTATGCAGTCTGAAAATTTGTTTGCATTTTAGATTTTATTTCTTATTTGAAATATGAGAATTGATTTATTAATGTAGTGTCTCATGGCCCACAACCATTTCCAGAAACAGAAAGTACATAACCGAAATTTCCACTGTTGCCTGTGAGATTAATGGCAGTAAGTGAATGTTATAAGTGGCTTAGTAACTTAGCTATTCACTAAGTGAATAACAGCATGACTGCTATAAATTAAGAAAGGACAAATAAATTTGTCAAATGTGCCTTGACAGATATACTTGAACATACTTACCTAGCAATTGTTCAGATTGCAGCATCTCCTGAAGCCCTTTGAAATTAGGGCATGGATTGCGAGAAGCCAATGAACCCCCACATCTTACTGTGACACAAGGTCAAAAGTAGACAGTGCAACCTTGGTGTCATCAGTTTAGTTGAAGGGTTTTTATGCCTCTTGTCTAGACACTGCATTTTTCAAGAACATTAGAAACTCTTCTGGCTGAGGGCATGAAGCAGCTACCTTCCATACACATGACAATCATAATCACTAAATTAGTGAGTAAAGAGTTTCAGCATTTTTCTTCACCTTTTGCTACTGAAGAAGGATCTGTGTCAGCATTTGGAAAGAAGAGCTGACAGAAGAGCTTCTGGGATCATAGAATCAGAACCATTTAGGTTGGAAAAGACCTTTAAGATTATCAGGTCCAAACATTAGCCTAACACTGCTAATACCACCACTAAACCATGTTCCTAAGACCCTTGTCCACATGTCCCTTAAATACCTCCAGGCATAGTGACTCAACAACCTCCCTGGGCATCCCATTTGGGATATTGATCCCCAAGAGATAGTTGAGTATCCTTGAAGTCTATTATTTCCAAATTCTGTGTCATTTACTCTGCTCTGGTGAGACCCCACCTGGAGTACTGCGTCCAGCTGTGGAACCCCCAATATCAGAAGGATATTGACCACTTGGAGCAGGTCCAGAGGAGGGCCACGAGGATAATCAGAGGACTGGAGCACCTCTCCTATGACGAAAGGAGGCAAGAATTGGGCTTGTTCAGCCTGGAGAAGAAGAGGATCCGAAGAGACCTCATTGCAGCTTTCCAGTATCTGAAGGGGGCCTACAAGGGTGTTGGGAGAGGATTTTTTACAAGAGCCTGTAGTGATAGGACAAGGGGTAACGGGTACAAATTGAAAACAGGGAGGTTTAGATTAGATATCAGGAAGAAATTCTTCACAGAGAGGGTGGTGAGGCACTGGAACAGGTTGCCCAGAGATGTTGTGGATGCCCCATCCCTGGCAGTGTTCAAGGCCAGTCTGGATGTGGCTTTGAGCAACCTGGTCTAGTGGAAGGTGTCCCTGCCCATGGCAGGGGGGGTGGAACTAGATGATCTTTAAGGTCCCTTCCAACCCTAACCATTCTATGATTCTATGATTCTATGATTTTACAATGATCATGCTGATTCTACAAATAATATAAACAAATGTTGCATCCATAAGAGGTTGCATCCATATTAGTAACTGAATAATTAGTAACTGAGTAACTGCATCCTTATTAGTAACATGCCTGAAACATGCTAAATGAATCATGACACACAATTGTGTACTCTGTAAACTTAGAGGACACACTTCAAGTGCACAAATATAGTCACAGAGTAATTTGGATTGGAAGAGACCTGTGGGCGTTATCTGGTTTAACATTGTTCACGTTGCTCAATTTAAGCTGAATTTTGAATATCTCTACATGTGGAGACTCCAGAACTGCTCTGGCCAACTATTTCCAGTGTTTGTCATCATGCTGAATACTGTTTTCCTAATATAGAATAAGAATTTCCTTCTTTATAATTTGTACTTGTGCCTTTAATTTATCATTGTGCACATCCCAAAAGAGTCTGGCTATATATTCTCCACATTTTCCATAAGATAGTTGAAGGCAGCAGTAAGATACCCTCTGTCTTCTAGAATAAACCCAGTCCTCACAGTCACTACCTCTATATAATGTGCTCCAGGTCCCAGTCATGTTGATGACTTTCCATTGGGTTCAGTCCAATACATCAATGCTTTTGTTTTAGCAAGATATATACACAGGACAGACAGACGTGAGAAGTCACCAATAGATACAGACCTGTGCCTAAGTGTGAAATCATAGGCAGTAAAAAATTGCACGACATGTTTAAGCAAGTAAATTTCACTACAAAACTCAAATGTAATGAATTTCCGTGCTGGCAACTCATGTCTCACCAAGCTGGTTCATTTGGCCATTTCCTAGGCTTTTAATGGGATTTTTTTTTTTTTTTTCCAAGATTACATTCTGCATTCTATTTCATCAAGTTAGGTATCACAGAGTCTATCTTCTCAAAAATCGAAGTTCCTTTTTAACAATATAGCCAATAATGAGGTCCACAAATCTTCAATATGATAGTCAAGAACAAAATGTTTGAATTAACTACATTTCATTTGTACACAACATACATCATTCTTCATTTAACATAATCAAATAACCTCTGATCCAGATATCCGAATTCTTTAATATAAGAAGGATGTGACTAGGAGGAAAGCATACATGAGACGACCTTTTCTTAAAGCTAAGATATCAAACAACTGTTCAGTGAAGTCCACTATCTTCTTATAACCTGAATTGCTTCAGTGATGATACAGATTGCTTTCAACTAAACCAGTAACTAAAAGATATCAAAATAAATAAGACATGGAACTAAATGGAAGTGTTCGAGTGAAATATGTCTCCAAGTAAAACTTGCTATTTTGCTGATGTTTTAGTAAACTTAAGGCCAAATACCAAAGTTTTTACTCAGATAATACCGCCACTGTGTTCTAATTCAAATAATTACTTAGATCTCTTTTCAATCTCTATACTATCTCTTTGTTCATTCACTGTGTTGGCACAAGTAGTCCCACGAAATAAATACTCTTCGTGGAAAACCTGTAGTAATGAGTAATGCAGCATACTCTTCATTAATAAACAAGGTTCTACAGAAGCTGAATGGTTTATAAATAAAGTATTTTATAATTGCTATAATCATAAATCAAGATTGTTCTTTACCAATTACTCTTGCATTTTGTAATCAGCCTGGTTGCTAGGCTTTTTTCTAAGCCTACATGTCATGCTATATGGTTTTCTCTCTGGCAATTTACAGAAATTCCATAACTGCAATTATTTTCCTTTATAAATGTGGTTTAGTACATTACTTCAGGTTCTTGAAGCATCTAACAAGGTTTCTTGAAAAAATAGTGCTGAAATAGCTATTATGGTATTAAATACTTATGAGTTAAAGGTGATTGAGTCCAAATTAGCTCATTGTAATAAAATTCGACATCTGAAAAGAATCTTATCTGGTTTCAAAGGTACCTAAAAATATAACAAATTTTTACCTCCATAACAAATGGAGGTATTACACTAATGTACATGTCTCTGGGCAAATGTGTGCTGGGAATTGATTATGAGATAGTCTATAAATATTTCTTTCTTATTATTCCATTTTTAAAAGTTTCAATGGTTTTTAAATTTTCCCTCTGTGTTGAACTGATCATCAGCAGAATCTGAGCTAGGGCTAAAGGTAAAAAATAATTAAATTAGGAAAGTTAATGAATTTGTTATGTTGGTTAAATTTCTTTGCCTGTTCTCTATTATTTAATCAAAATGTACTGTAAGCAGAATTATGTATCTGGGGATAGGATTATCTTACATAAAGTAAAAGAATGACAGGATTTGCAGACTTTGTAAATTAAATTGTGTGATTCATGCCTTTTCTAAGGATCTGAATGACTTTCAAATGATGCAGCACTTTATGCTTTCTAATCCTCCTTATGAAATAAATGGGAAAAATATGCTGATGTCACTTTTTGTAATAATGTTTTCACACAAGCACAAGTGTTGAACACTTTATTTCTTTAACTCTATTGCAGACTTTTTTAATAGGTTTATGATTTCATTTTTGTTTGCTTTGATTTTTGTTTGTTTGCTTGTTTTTCTTGGTTTTGATTTGTGGGTTTTGGGGGGTTTTGTTTTTGTTTCAGTCAGAAAGTTGTAAAAGTATTTAAAATTACCTCTTTTCTTCCATGGGGTACGAGACCTTGAAGACTTGCAACAATCCCCAGCTATTTGCACTAAAATGTTTTCAGATATAAAAATAAATTTTATTAATTGTGTGCTTATTTGATATGGATCTTTTTACAGGAACTGGAAAGAGGCACTAAAATTAATCCATGTGTGATTTTATTAATTGAAAAGTAATTTAGTTAGAGGAGATGAATATATTTGCATTTGTCAGCTTTTGCTCTAGTATATAAGAAATGAAGCTTGACTGAAAAAGAATGTACAAATGGTTTTGAAGTATTTAACCAGATGTATGTACTCATGGACATTTTTCAAAGGTAAAGGAGACGGAGGTTTTCTGTCTGTGTGAGCAAAACACTGGCCTTTACCTTCAGTCTATAACTGTAAGTGCTGTGAGACTGACAGCCAGTCTCTAAAAAACTGATATTCAAGCCACACAACCACATCAGTCAGATAAGCTCAGAACTGAGCTATTGTAGCAAGGACACTTTGGTATGTTTTCATCTATCTTCAAAATGTCCTTCCAGCAGAGTAAAGCACTGTCAGGATGATCTGAGGTGAAGAAAAACAGCAGTAGAATGTTTGCATTCTGACTCTGAGAAAAGTAAATTGTTAGTAGCTGCAGGGAATGAAATATTTTGTTTCCAAGGAACAGCATATATTTTCTATTATACAAACAGTCAGTGGGCGTAAGGGGAGAAAAAGACTGAAACAAAACACAGTATCTCTTAGAAAGAAAAGGAGAAAAAGATGATACATACGTGCACATGCTACATAAGATCAGAGTCACACTATAAGAAATTCAACAAGGCCAAGTGCAAGGTCCTGCACCAAGTACACACAAGTACAGGCTGGGACTTGGGGGTACTGGTGG
>NW_010263605.1:0-5932 GCF_000690775.1 Eurypyga helias | reverse complement strand
TCCACTAGGACCAGGTTGCTCAAAGTATGCAACCTGGCCTTGAACAATGCCAGGGATTGGGTGTAACTTCTCTGGGCAACCTGTTTCAATGCTTCACCACACTTTCCATGAAGAATTTCTTCCCTATACCTAATCTAAATCTGCCCTCTTTCAATTTAAACCCATTAGCCCTTGTCCTGTCACTACAGGCCTTTGTAAAAACTCCCCCTCCAGCTTTCTTGCAGGCCCCTTCAGGTATTGTCAACCCATGTGCAGGACCTTGTCCTCAGCCTGATGTAACTTCATTAGGTTCATTAATAACCTTTATTTTGAGAACTACAGCTTGTTTCATGAGTTTCCTCTCACTCTCCTGGTGTAACTTGAGGCCATTTCCTCTTGTCCTATTGCTTGTTACTTGGGAGAAGAGACCAACACCCACTTCTCTTCAATTTCCTTTCAGGTAGTTGTAGAGATCGATAAGGTCTCCCCTCAGCCTCCTCTTCTCCAGGCTGAACAACCCCAGTTCCTCCAGTTGGTCCTTGTAACACTTCTTCTCCAGACCCTTTACCAGCTCTGTTGCCCTCCTCTAGACACACTCCAGCACCTCAATGTCCTTCTTAAAGTGAGGGGCCCAAAGATGAACACAGTATTCTAGGTGCAGCATCAGCAGTGCCAAGTACAGAGGGACAATCACTTCTCTAGTCCTGTTGATCACACTATTCCTGATACAAGCCAGGATGCTATTGGCCTTCTTGGCCACCCAGAAACACTACTGACTCATATTCAGCCAGCTGTCGACCAACACCCCCAGGACTTTTTCTCCTGGCCAGGTTTGCATGTAGTGTTGCATGACGTTGTGATTCAAGTGCAAGACCCAACATTTATCCTTGTGGTAAGTTATAGAATTGACCTTGGCCCACTGATCCAGCCTTTTCAGATCCTTCTGTAAAGCCTTCCAGCCATTAACCAGATCAACTCTCCCACCTAAGTTAGTGTCTGCAAACTTACTGAGGGTGCACTTGACCCCCAGTCCATGTCATTGATAAAGATATTAAAGAGAACTGGCCCCAGTACTGAGCCCTGGGAAACACCACTTGTGACTGGCTGCCAACTGGATTTAACTCCATTCACATCAAATCTTTGAGCCTGGCAATTGAGCCAGTTTTTTACCCAACAAAGAGTACACCTGTCAAGTAACATATAGAGAATTCAAAGCTGTTTGAATGTCTCTTCCTTTTATACACAGTGAGTATGAAGGAATTCAGGCCATCGCTCATATTTTTCATGAAGAAGAATTTCAGTTTATGAGGATCCTAAAGAATTCACTAGCTCTACCTGATCTCTACTAAATGGAACAATGCTTTCCAAATAGTAAGCTGCACTGTTAAAACGATCAAATTGACAGACAGCCAGCAGAATTAAAGCACAATTATAATGCAAGCAAATTTGATCAAATGATTTTCAATATTGTAAAGATTTATACATTACATATATTTTTATTAGTAATTATAACTTTGTGTGCTTACAAAATCTTGAGATGCTTTTGAAATAATTGTTTCACATTTTTCAATAGTTTGTCAAAAGTGCGAATAAATGGAAATTTTCTGGTTAGGTGGTAGGTACTACATATTTTTAAATTAATTTTTAAATTAAGGTAATAATTTTTAAGGTTTTGTTTTTCTTGTGTTTTCTTTTAAAAAAATCCAAACCACCAAAATAAAGTAAGCTGACAGCTCATTTATCATGCTTCAGCCTGATGTAATTTGAAGTGGCTGAAGCATTTGAAGACCTCTACTCAGGACTTTGATTGTGGAACAGCCATGTCACTCTTACATATATTGCCTGTTCTGGCAAAGTGATATTACCAAAATGGAACATCCAGGAAAGTAAATGTTATCTGCCTCAGTCATGCTGCAAGGAAATGGAAATAGAAACTGAAAAAAAAACCCAAGGATTATTTATGAAGAATAAAAGCTCTTACAAAGGCAAAAAGCGAAACCTGGACATGGTAGTCATCTTTCAAACCTGTGTCCTGTGAAATCATTATATGTAATATGACATGATACATACACCATACACTGAGTGTGACATCTGGCATACTGCATGCATTCAGTATATTACCACAACATCATAAATGTTATCTATCACAAGATACTGGTTTTATTGTTTTTGCTGAATCTGAAGAAATTACCTGGGACATATTTGCAATAAAGAATAGCAAAGGACAAAAAACCATAGCCATAATGCTAAGTCTTTATTGCAAAACACATACTAATTGAGTATATTGCACCACCAGACTCTGTTTCTAATCTGAATCTTCTCAGTAGTAAATTACCCAGTTTTTCTGGCAGGTTGTGAATTTTGAAGCACTGCAGTATAACATGCAAAGACCTTACTCAACTTTATGACAAGCAGCATGCCACTGAAAGTTTCAGAGAGGTTTCTCCATCTTTTCAGTGAAAGTACTGAAATCGCAAAATTGTAGAATTTCCTATTGATTTTCCAATAAGGTGTAAACTATGTTTAAGTTACACTTCATTTGTAATTTTTTTCATGAAGTCAGTGCATTAGACTATTCTTAGAGCTAGTGTAAATGTCAAAATTTGGACCAATAGCATTATTGAGTAAATTATGTATTTATGGACGACAAATTTTATTCAGTATTGTGAAAACACCTATCAGTTATTTGACAGTGTAGAATATATTGCATAAAAAATCAGATACCACTGTATCTCCCCCAAAGGACAGACTCATGAAAACCTTTTAATTTGCCTTAAATAAGTAAAGAAAAAGATGCATGACTGGGGGTAAGTAATCAGATTTTTGATTCATCAGCTCCTTACCTCCACAGTTTTTTGGTAAATAGAACAAAACTGTGGAAAATGGATGAAGAAAGAAACAGAAAGTCTGTCACTCAAGATATACCATTGTGAGCTGGAGACACATGAAGCATTGAACTGAATGATTGCTGTCATCAAATTGTGCTTAGAAAAGTAAAATATTGATTTTTGAAGAAATGAATGTGTACATTGTTCTGTTTATAATATACAAAGTGTAATTCAGAGACTCTAGTCTAGGAGCACATGAAACTTTGTTGCATAATAAAAAAGAAATAAGCTTTCCCGGAGAGTTTTTGCATAATAAAAACATCTGAAATTTGTTATTTCCCAGTAAGTGTTCCTGTATTTAAAGTCTTAAAAACCCCACAACATAGACTGAAAATATAAAGAGATACTTGTAACGGTGCAATGCAGAATTTACCTAGGTACTAGACTAGAACAATGTAGTTATCTAAATAATAGATTTATTTTTCAGAGATGCTTAGGACAGATAACTTTTTGTTTGTTTTGGAGTTCCTGCATCACGCTTATCATCACAGAACATCAGCAGCTTCTGGAAAAATGATAAACACATTTTTTACATTTCTATTTTCCATCCTCTTGTTATGTGAAATAATATAGAAAGTGGGAAGTTTTGATGTGAAACTTTTGCATGATAATATTGATAAATTTTGATTTTTTTAAATTTATTTTTTTTAAACTAATAGTTCATGTGGATCAGATGGAACATGATGAGTTAGTGGTAACTTTAGATCTTTCAGGAGTTTAATGGGTTGTCTCAGCTCTGAAGAAAGCTTAGATCTGTTTCTGTGAATGCCTTTGAGAAACTTTTAAAAAAGAAAACTGAAAAAGGACAAGGGAAATAAAAGAAAAAAAAAATGGAAGAGAGAAGGAGAGGTAAAGGGGGAAAGAAAAAAGAAAAGGAAGGAAGGTGAAAGGAAAAGGAATAAGAAAAATAAGAGAATAAAGAATAAAAAGAGAAAAAAGAAAAAAAAAGGAAAAGAAAAAAAGGAACCTTTTCTCCTTTCACTGATACCTCTAGCATTTACATTTTCCTTGGATATAGCTCTTTCAGTGACCCAAGAATTAATACAGAGAAGTGAAAGGAAGAGCTGATAGGCAATGTGCAAGTTTAGAGGAGAAAATGTAAGAGCTGTAACTGACCCGTCCATATTTCAATAAAGCAAAATAACAAATGAAATACAAAGAACCTTGGTACATGTATCTGTACAAATACTAGTATTTTCCACAGCTTTAGCCATTATACATGCTACTGATACCAGTCAATAACAAGTTGGTTGGCACTAGAAAGGCTAATCCTCACTAAATTGGGGTCACTTAGAAATGAAGATAGGTTACCTCTCTTATGAGATATTTTTTATCTTTTTATTTATTTTCATGCATAGATCCACACTCTGTCAAGTGACAAAGCACTAATTCATTACTAAACAGATACATCTAACCACATCCATTAGTACAATTCTATTTTTTTACTGAGTATAAATTGTCCTCTGAGTATAATGGATGAGTGAAGACTGCATTCATATTAAATAGCATCTAATTTAGACTCTATGCATGTTAAATTAAAATTTTAGTTGAGGACACCTAAAGCCAAGAGCTTTCTATCAAGGTTTAATCACTGAATTTCTTTTGTGAAACTCAGATAATGCATCAAATTGCAGACTGAAATTCTGCTGTCAGTTGGTGTTAGCCCATCAAACCAAGAAGAAGATGGAAGAAAAAGTACCATACTGTCAGGCTCTGAATGAATTTCAGTGAGAGCAAAGTAGCAGAAAACGAGTGAAGATTTTCTAGTAAATTAGAAGAACACCTGTCTGGGACAGCTGAAAAAACAAACAAAGAAGAAACTTCCATCTTCTCTTAAGCACCAAGCATGGTCAACAAATAGTAGTGTACCTCAGATTTTACCACAGTGGCATTGTAAATCTTAGTTCTCTAAAAGAGTGTGCTTAAGTGATTTGAAATCTGAAGAAAAAATTCACCCATTTGAAGGAGTAGCATCTTGTTATTTTTATTTTTTAATATGCAGGTGTCATAGTAATAAATTTATACATATATATTCATATAGTCTTTTATTGCCTGCATAAATATAAATTTAAAAGCACAGAATCACAGAATGGTTGAGTTTGGAATGGAACTCTGCAAGCCATCCTGTTTAACGTCCCTACTCAAGCAAGGCAACCTGGAGATGATGGCCCAGTACCACGTCCTGATAGGTTTTGGATATCTCCAGTGATGGAGACTGCACAGCATGTCTGGGCAACCTGTTCCAGTGCTCCAGCACCCTTAGAGTAAATGAATCCTGATGTTCAGAAGAAACCTCCTGTGTTACAGTTTGTGTCCATTGCCTGTGGTCCTGTCACTGGGCACCACTGAAAAAGAGCCTGTCTCTGTCTTCTTTGCACTTTCTCTTCAGGTATTTATATACATGGTTGTCTCATTTTCAACTTGACGTCTATCAGGACTCCCAGGTATTTTCTGATAAACTATTTTACAGCTGTGTGGCCCAGAGTGGCAGACGAACATGGTGGCCTTCCACGATGGGGTCACGACCCTGGTGGATAGAAGACGGGCAACTGATGTCATCTACTTGGACTTGTGCAAAGCCTTTGACACTGTCCCACATGATATCCTTGTCTCGAAAGCGGAGAGACATGGATATGACAGATGGACCGCTCAGTAGATAAAGAACTGGCTGGATGGCCGCACTCAGAGAGTGGTGGTCAACGGCTCAAAGTCCGAGTGGAGATCGGTGAGAAGTAGCGTTCCTCAGGGGTCGGTGTTGGGACCTGTGCTGTTTAACATCTTTGTCGGTGACATGGATGACGGCATTGAGTGCACCCTCAGCAAGTTTGCCGACGACACCAAGCTGTGACATGGAGAATGCGGAGGTGATTGGTGACAGCCAGCATGGCTTCACCAAGGGCAGATCGTGCCTGACGAACAGGGTGGCCTTCTACGATGGGGTCACGACCCTGGTGGATAGAAGACGGGCAACTGATGTCATCTACTTGGACTTGTGCAAAGCCTTTGACACTGTCCCACATGATATCCTTGTCTCGAAAGCGGAGAGACATGGATATGACAGATGG
>NW_010263604.1:0-41751 GCF_000690775.1 Eurypyga helias | reverse complement strand
AGACCGCCGCTGTCTCCGCAGGGTGCCGGCTAGTCTGTCGGCCTGAGGTCAGGAAAGCAGCGACAGGTAGCGTGGTGGGAAGAGGGCTGGCTGACCCCACCGCAGCTCTACCTTCCGCGGGCCTGTCCACCGAAATCTTCACAGCCTCAACCAGTGCGTAAGGTGAGGCACAGGTCTTGTGTTCCCTGGCAGCTGCGGCTTTGGCTGCACTAGGTGAACACGTTACATCAGCTTTTTCTAAGCATTAGACACGCAGGTATCTCTACCAGGAGCTGTAGGGCATCTGCCTCTTAGGTTGTCTTTAAAACACACTCTACAGGCGCCTAAGGCATCAGCGTTTGGGAGCCGTCAGAAGCAAGGGAAGATAACGTATTTTTGTAGTGAGAAGAGAACTATATTTTGTAGTGGCGAGACAGTCCCTGTTTAGCACAGCTCCTGGAGAACTGTATGTTTTCCCAAGCCTGCGTATGCAGGCTTAGGGGCAGCTGGTAGACGATGGGTGACATCTGGTGGCCAATCCTACTATCTGGTATTGATGGAGGCTTCTTTCCCAAGGAGTAGATCAAGAGTAAACTAAAAAAAAAATGTTTCTGCTTACCCCTACAACCTAATAAATCAGTATCTGTTACAATATTCTTCACATGCCATGAGTCATCAGAAAACGAATGGTTGAAGGACACATGTTTGCACCTGCAGGCATCTGCAAAAATGCAGTGCAATTTGGAGGTTCACATTTCACCCAGCATTATGCTGGAAAAGTTCACTGGCTTTTAATGAAGGTTAGGGATTTGAAAAGTTTACAAGGTGTTGAATGATCAAAGCCTTGGACCTCTTTCTGTGTAAGATAAGTAACTTTTAAAAAGATGCGCTGTGATTTGTAGAACAGACCCTTGTCGCAGAGAAACAAAGCAGGTTAAAGAACAGTACGGGTTTTCCATTTATTATGCTTTTAATTTAGGAAGCTCATATGCAGAGCTGACCTAACATGGCAGTCACTTTTGCAATCACTAGCAGAGCTCTTACAGATGGGAAGAGTACACCTTGTTAACTAACAGTTTTTAACCTGAAGTGTACCAGCCAGGTCTTCATTCAGGAATAGAAGGTTATACTTATTTTACAGTATGTATATCTGACATAGCTAAATACAAGAATATGGCAGAGATGAGCAAACTAGGTGCATTGATTAGGGAAGTGAGAACTGCATAGGCAAGTGGGCGCCCTGCTCAAGGAGTAGTAGGCTGGGTTCTTAGAGCATAGGGAGCAAGAGACTGAAAGAACTTAACCCCCTGCCGCATTAAAGTATTAGGAGAATCCAAGAGAAACCTAGCACTTATGTATTTATTCCTCATTTTAGTGTGTAACAAATAGGCCACCAATGATTCTTATTTAGCTATCTCAGGCCTGTCCTACATTCAGCACGAAGCTCACACAGTTAAAGCTTCACCCATCTGCTTGCTCATGCTGTGCCCATGGGAAGAGGGTGTGGGTGGAGGCCCCAGGTGAGGCTGATTAAGACCATTAAGGCCTGTTAGTGCAATCAAGGCCCTGATATTGCCATCTCATCCTGCCTGTTTGCATCTCAGTGCTACAGGCTCTCTCCAGCTCCAGGACTTGGTCTACTGATCCCATCACCCATGGGTATGGGGAGGAATGGTGTGGTAGTGTTACACTGCAGTGTAGCACCCAGTGCCTGTGCTCCCTGAATGTCACCACATGTATCGCGGTGTTACATACAAACACGTCCTGTGACCCAACATTCAGTGATTAAAGAAGGTAAGTTGGTAGGTCTGTTGGATGTGTGAAAACAACTGAACATTGTGTAAGGCTAGGACTGAGGGTTGCCTGTTGTTAATGGATAATGTTTGTGTTATCTGACGTCTGTCTTATTAATGAGGAAAACAATTATATTCTGGTAGAGATGGTCAATATGTCACTTACTGATACTGTTTTCATGCCCTTCCCTGAGTGGATAACAAAAACTCCTTTGGGTGATTGTGTGCCAGTCACAGCTTTGGATTAGTAGAGAACTCGGGCAGACTAGGTTAAGAAGTCACATCTATACTAACTTCTGCTTGCTTACTGTAAACTGAATGTAGAAGTACAGAAGTAGTCTTTAGAAGACATTGAATGCAGTGGTAAAGTTTGTGTTGTGAAACCAATTCTTCTGCATTTCTCTACACTGAGTTTTGGAGAATTCTGATTATGGACCAGCAGTGGATGATAACCTAAAGTGTAAATGCATGGAAGTAATCACCGCTAACCCCAGAATTGCTTAATGTCACTTTTAAAGTAGTGTACTTGTGGATTTTTCCAACTTCTTATTCAAAGAATAAGCTACTGTAACATGGAGAAATGTGTTTAGGACACAGAAGAACTCTGTGATTGTATTCAGAGACAATACCTACCTAAACCTTTCCTTAGGGAAGTATGTGTAAGCTGTGTTTCCCTTTGACTTGCAAGACTGTATAACAAAATTACAGCACGCATATAATAAAATTTAGTTTGCTTTTCCTAATATCAAAATTTGTTATTAAAAATATATATTATTAGAGAATATAGATACAGAAAATATTTTTAATATTGAAATCTCTTTCTTCTGAGGTGGATTACATCCAGCATCCCTGCCTTTGTTCCAGGTGATAGCCCCTTCTTGTCTCAGGTAGATAGACACATTCTATACGTGTTATACTTCTTGGATCACCGAAGCGATAAAGCACTTGGGATAGGAACCAGAGAGCATCTGTATTATAATCTGCACCTCCTTCAAAGCCCTGCTGCCAGCTCTCTGGAAGGTGTCCATTGCTCTGTGCAGGCTTTCTTACCTTCTTTTAGAAACCCCCCATATGCTCCTCTGAATAACGGGTTAGTTGTTAGCTTCGCAGATACTAAGTGGACTCTGGTGGTAGGCTGAGTGTTGTATTATTAATGTTCAGCATGACTTCAATAAAAGCAAAATAGGCAGAGAGGAAAAACTGACATGTGAACCAGAGATAAGATAAAAACAACCTTCCTGAAAGTATCTTTGTCTCTTCATTGCTAAACACAATAACTGTGTCTTGAGGCTTCCAACGTATGCTTTTAAAGCTTTCTATTTGATGTCTCCCTCAGCTTTATTGATACAAATTAATTTACTGCAAAATGATAACCGACTCCAACCTCTGTGCTGGAGATCAGAAAAATTATGTGTTCCTCTTCAAGAATGTATCTTGCTTTTTTGTTTGCTCTGATTTCTCAGGACGTCACCTATGGGTGATGGGTTTTTTTACAATACAGTGTAATTCTGAAGAGCTGTCATATTCTGCCCTAATAATATTCTGATCACAAAGTAAAAACTTGAGGAGTCACCTTCTCTTCCTCTTTTGCTCCTTATTCACAATTTGAACTTCTTTAGGGTAACCTTGGTTTAAGCCCAATTAAATATCAGAAGAGTAGGAAACAGAAAATGTTCCTGTCCTTTCCCCATATTCAGGTAAACCCCTTGGTTTATAACATGAGTAAGACACTGCAGTTAGGCTTTAACTGTATCCTTCCCACCAAGTTTTTATGGATATGAAGAAGTCAGATTTTCAAAAGGTATTGCAAACTCTGCCCGGTACAAAAGAGCAAACCCATAAATTATTATTCGACTCTTACCTTTGAAGGTTTTATTCTATCCCCTGTTCATAAATGTAACAACTGGGCTATAAAATTTTCCATCACCAGAAAGCATTGGTCTATATTCCAGCAGGTCTTCCCATTACCACAGACACTGTAAACATAAATTGTACAAACATTTCCATTAATTTTGCGTTGAGTTATCAAACAGTAAGTAAACCCTTGTTCTTAGGTACCAAACCACACATTTCTTTTAAATATTGAATGTGTGCACTAAGTGTGCTAAGGAGCTCGCCATTTGTAGGAAATTATTTGATATTTCTTTTCAGTCGTTACAATAGTGTTTCAGTGCAAAGTGGCATGCAATTGTAAAATTTCATCGGCACAGTATAAATCTGATCGAGCTGATTCTTCACTGTCTTCTTCCCTTTGTCATAATTAGTAAAAATAGTGGCATTTTATGTCCAACTTGACCAGGTTTGGAGGTGCAAGAGAGACTCTGTTCTCATTTGAATGCATACTGAAATTGCATCATGATTTATTTTAGATATTGCATTGTACCTGGGGGAGTTAAAGACTTTCCTGAGGAAACAAGTCACTGGCCACACATAGAGATTTGCCAAAGAGACTGTGTGGCAGATAGATGATTAAGATATAAAAGGAGGAAGACTAAGAAAGAACAAAGGCAGTAAGGACATAGTAGAAAATCAGGATGGGTTATTTGTACTGGTGTTCACTATCAAGGTAGTATTTTTCTAAGTTTTCTCCCAGTATAATCTCTAGGGAGCTGTTGTCTCAAACTGAGGAATCAACGACAGAGTTGTTAGATTTAATCAATAAAATTAACCATACCAGGGCTTGATGGTGTTTGTCCAAGTGTTTTGAAGGAAATTGGGTAGGAAATCTCTGAGTGGTTGTCTCCTACACTGCCTAATCAGCTTCTTTTCATAATTATCAAAAGCACCAATTTCAGAGAGGTCTGTAGTGGTAACTTCAAAAACTGGAAATGGATGGCTTAGTCTGACTTTAGTCAGCAGGGAATATACTTAGGACACATACAGATAGCATATGTATAGTAGTATCTATAGGTGATTCTCTTCTGTAGAGGTAAACAATAAGCTCAGAGGTAGGTTTCTTATTTGAAGGAGTCAGTAACCGTCCTTCTTATCTGGATAGTAGCCTTTATTCAGATATCCATGATCTTTTTCACAAAAGTGTCTCCTCATGTTCTTCCATTGAGATATTGAGCAGTTGGTCCCTCATCTCAGTCAGTGCAGCTGTTGCTCTGTCCTTATTTGTTCATTTTATTTGCTGTCTCCTCAGGGGATGTGCTGCTTTTCTAAGGTCCGACTCCCTCACCTTAACAGAAATGACCTGAACAGGATATCATCCCTTTCCTTTACGGTGAAATTCAACTTCTCCGAGGCATAGAATACCGCCAATCCAACAAGGCCTAAAAACTTACAGGCTCAATTCCTCTTTCTGGCTTTCATAGGTTCCCATGCAGGTCCTGGCATATTTTGAACAGTGAACTGGAATGACTTCAAAACAACTGTTTCAAAAAATATCCTGGAAGTGTTACTCTGCTGTGTCCCAGAAGAACTTTCTGTATATACGTATCTCCATGCTTCATTACCCCCAGTATAGTCTCAGTTGTACTGCATCTCAGACAGCTGTCTCTTGTGAACAAAATCTGGAAAATCTTGGAAGTGAAGAGTCAAATTCCTATTTTCTGATTAATGTGCATCCTTATGTTAGCAGTGTGGTCGTGGCCAGTGTAACAGTGTGATGAATTTGGAATACAGGTATCTATTGGATCTCTGCTACATTATCCCTATATAACAAAGCACTCCAGGTCAATGCCAAAATGAAACCATTAAGTTGTTATTTTCAGCCTTAACTTCGTTAAATGTATCTGTGTTTCTGTTGTTATTTGATACCTATAACAATTATTAGGAGCCAAATAATCCTTACTTTTAAATCTGGTTTTACACTTTGAAGTAGGATATCAATAATGATTTCAGCATCAGACCTACTGATTTAAGCAACAACACATCTAGGAAACACCCTCTTTCCTATAAACCTCCAGAGCTTTTGACAGACTTCACAGTCTGGATAGTACTGTTCTACATACATGTAATTGTTCTTAAGTGACCCTTAATAGTACTTCTTTTTCTTTAAAATATTTTATTAACTTGTTCATTTGAAACTCAAAACATATACAGACTCAGAAATGTACCTTAGCAAGTTTACACTTCATTAATGCTAAATGAATTGTCACACAAGAGTGAAGAAAACCTGTCATGTAGCAATCACTGAAATTCGCATCTCTTCTCTCTCGGGTAGCCAGGTGACATTTCACTTCTGGGAACTGTTAAACCAGGGTGTTAAAACCAGATTTAGTTTACTTTCTATCTACTTAAAATAGAGCTGTTGTCACTCTTTTGGCAATTAAAGTTTGAAAGTGGGAGGCATTTGATTTATAGAAGACACTAAACTGGAGGCTGCTTTATAAAGCTAAAGACTGATTATAAAACTTCACAAAAAGGAAACTGTTTTCAGCAATTTATGAACTGTGACAAAACAGTCTCTTGCTTCAATGGGAGGTAGGTGAAGCTTCTGTTATTATTAGAAACAAACTCATACTGTGAGATGTAGATCATCAGCTTTGAACACTTTCTTCCTCAGCTCCTTAAATGAAGGAAATTTTATGTAGGATATTGAATCACTGTGGTGTGCCCTGTGTCTGAAATCCTGCCATGTTTTCTAGCACCAATAGGCAATAGGGACAGGGTTCTTGATTGTAGAAGTACCACATATGAAAGCTTACCTGTAGGCTTTTTGATGGTTAAGCAGATCTAGCAGGTCCCCTTTGGCCTGATTAAAAAAATCAGAAAGACCGAGAGTCCTGTGGCTAATGAATTACAGAATGATGTGTATTTATATTGTTATTCTGTATCATTAAAAAAGAAACAAAAAAGCAGGTTGACTAAGGTCTGGACAATACTGAGCATGTGTTTGTATTGTTTGGTGGTAAATGGAAGTATTAGTGAAATTTTAGTTGTTAAATAGTAACTGAATTTTGTAAGTTATCCTAAATGATGTCTCCTTAAAAGTGATTTAAAGTATCATCTGGGAAATTTTAATCTGACTTTGAGAGTCTTTCAGGTGCTTGCAGTTCTCTGGAACTGCTGGCATTTTGCAATCTGTAGTCCCATCAAGTTTGGACAACAAAGACTATAGGTGTCATCTTTCAAGCACTGCAGAAGTCTCAGGGGGATGCTCATCCATCTGGAACTTCAGTGACCTCTAAGTCTTCTCATCTTGTTACTGGACACTTCTGGAAATAGTGTCTGTCAATAGGATTCCTATTGCTAAAAGAGGAAAAGCACTTTTTTTTTTCTCTCTCTCTCCCATTTGTGCTTGACTATGTAAAATTTAGCCCAAAGTTAGTATTCACTTAATGTATTTAGAATTGACAAAATACCAACAGAGTTTCTAAATGGAATCTTACAAGAATTTATCAAATTAAATGTCTTCATTACTTACTAGAAGAATTATCACATCTTCTCTGTCCTACGGCTGCTTTCCATCTCCTCCCAAATCTCTTGTTGTTTTAATGTATTTTTATATTAAAAAGGGCTGAAAATCTTTTAACAAAGGACCATTTCTTTTTTGCGGATATATCATACAGGGGCTTTATGGAAATGGACTACATTGACTCTAAAGTATCTTAAACTTAACAGTCAGACTGCTTTCTCTGAGATGCTTTTCTTGAAGACAGACATGTTATGCATGACAAAAAAATATTTGAAGATAAATTCTTATGAGAAAGGAAGAATTCAGTACAAGGTCTCTTAAAATAATAAGCTACATAGTGGTAAATGCAGCCACTGGACAAGCACCTTGACCTTGTGCATATGCCAATTTTCAATACTGGAACAAAACACATAGTAGAAACATTTACATGAGAGAAGTCTTGCACTGGAAAGTCTGAAAGTGTAGGCTTCCTGAAGGGAAAAGATTTCCTTTGTCAGACAACCCATTTAAATGGAAAGTAGTCTAACTGGAACCTGGGGAAGTTTTTTTCGTATTCAGAAATGTAGTCATTTTGGGGAAGAACACACCACAACCAACCTAAACATGCAAATGTGAAAAATAACAATACATCTTTGTCACTTCACCCATGTCTGCTCTCTGGAAATGTATAGACACTGTGAGACACAGCTGAAAGGTCAAAGCTGGCTCAGTTATATTTGCATCCTGCAACTGTAAAATTCAGATTCTTCAGGATCACAAGAGAGAGTGGATTACAGCTCTTTCTGTTAATACCTCCTAATTGATAAGAAAAGGTCTCAGGAGGGAGTATCGATCAACACACATGAATTCAGGGGGGTTTTGATTTTTGAATATTGGCGGCTTCTTTCAAGAACTAGACTTAATATGAAAAAAATTTCAAGTTTTCTAAAATTGTTCTGTTCTTTATCTTTACCCTCTACCTTTATTAAGCTTTATTCAGCCTGGAGAAGAGAAGGCTCTGGGGAGACCTTATTGCAGCCTTCCAGTACCTGAAAGGGGGCTACAAGGAAGCTGGGGGGGGGACACTTTTTACAAGGGCCTGTAGTGACAAGACAAGGGGTAACGGGTTTAAATTGAAAGTGGGGAGGTTTAGATTAGATATCAGGAAGAAGTTCTTCCCGGAGAGGGTGGTGAGGCACTGGAACAGGTTGCCCAGAGAAGCTGTGGATGCCCCATCCCTGGGAGTGTTCAAGGCCAGGCTGGATGAGGCTTGGAGCAACCTGGTCTAGTGGAAGGTGTCCCTGCCCATGGCAGGAGGGGTGGAACTAGATGGGCTTTAAGGTCCCTTCCAACCTAAATGATTCTATGATAAGCTATTTCAAAAACTCAGTTTTCTTCTGTCTTCTGCCATTACTTCTGCTGTTACCAGTATCTGCCACCTTTGAAAGAAGTTCTGTATTGTAGATGGCTGATAAAACCAGTTATCAGTGGAAGACTGTACAGTGAAACTTAAGGAAATCACTTCCTAACGTACAAAGATCCCAGGCTATTCAAAGTTTTGTAAATGTGACTAAAACCAACTTGAACTGCAGCCACAAAGGAATTGGGACCAAATGTGGAATGTGATGAAATGAACTCACAGCAGCTTGTACAGTTTAATCAATGTTGTTTCTGTGTGAAAAGTCTGCTAGTAAGTGGGCAGATACTTCTTCTGGAATTTAGGTATTCTGTGGATTGTCCAAACACTGAAATAAACCTGTATCTTTTTTAAAAATTATTTTTCTTGCCCCACCCCCCACCCCCTCCCTTGCTCTTTGCCATCATTTAAAAAAAATTAAAAATCTCAAGTGATATTCAAAAGCACAGTGTCTGAATCCAGTTCTCATGTCACTCCAGTCTTTGGCCTATACCAGTCCTGGTGGATAGGAAGCAATCTGACATACTTGGTTATCCCTGGAGATACATCCCAATGTTAAACAGATGCAATCAAGCTTTTGAGTTTCCTAGTACAACTGAGACCTTGGAATTTAATCTATTCCTAATTAGGTCCCTGGCTTCGAATTACTTCCCTCCCTGTTTTTCTGAGACATTCTAGAATATATTTCTCATAGGCAATCATATCTCCTTAGACATGTATGCCCAGCAGGCATTACATACAAGGAAAGGTTGGGTGGCTTCATCCAAACATGTCGAACTGAATATTGACCAAGTTTATAGCTGAGATACTATTTTGGTATCAAACTTCTAAGTATGTTTTGTCATATGTTGCTAGGGAAGGATCATTGGACGAAAGCTTTTGAGGTAGACTCCATCAGCTGAGGTTGGAGAGGGGTGACTGAGAGTTTCAGGTTATAATCCTTAGCAGCCTCACATCTGTGTGTAGTAGAGGCCCTAAAGGGAATCATTTAGATTTTAGCAAGCTGAAAAATGTGTCTGTCTAGGCATGTCCATGGATTATCAGTAATTTGTTTTATTTAATCACATTATATATTTTTAGGTTACCTAAGTAGTTTAGGAGAGTAGCAGGTGATTTAGGTCATACCTACAGTTTAAGTAAGTCTGGCTAAATAATATACAAGTTAGTGGTTTGAAGACTTGCATTTTTTAAACTCATTAGGAGCTAGAGTTCTTGACAGAGTGACAAACATTCAATCAGGATCACCAGTGTTTAAAGAAATGTCGTCATCTTATGTGTATTACAGGGAGGTAGATCAATGAGATATAGGATGCTCACGGGAAAGGTGTTTTTCATACGCTGGCCAATTTACTGTTAGTCATCACCTAAAAATACTGCAGGTTGAGTTATATCAGTCTATCAGATGAGGTAGATGAAATGTTTACTGTAGTAAATCTAATCTTGCCCTTGCCTACTGAAGCAGGGGTTGAAGAGCAAGGATGGCACCAACAGTGTAGGAATGACCAGACCCATCCTATCAGTTCAGATAGGTGTAAGTGCAGATGACTGTGGCAGACATAAAGCAACTGCTCTTCCTTCAGAAGGAACTTGTAAAGTAACCACAGTTCTAAGCTTAGTTCCTCTGTGATGCATCAGCAGGTCTTTGACAATTTTCTGGAGAGCTCTAGATTGGTCATTTATTGTAAAGGTGCTTAAAACCACTTCTGAAAACATAACTTTTAGTTGTTTATTTTATACCAACATTCCTAGTTTTTCATATCACTGAAAATATCCCACATAACGCGCTCTGTTGAAAATGTCCTGTAAGAAAACAGCTGCTAAAATACAGAGTAATTTAACAGCAAACTCTGGAAAAACAGTGTTGGCTCCTGTAAACTTAGAAGCCTGTGGGCATTTCCCTTTTAGACAGCATATTTGTTTTAGAGATAAGTACTGCAGAGAACCCAATGCACATCATATTTAAAATGTTTATTTTATATTTGCTTTCATGGAAATTAATCATAAATGTTCTCATATGTACTTATTCAAAAACTCAAACTTTTTCATTTTCCTGTTCTATTACTTACATGCACAGACTTACAACAGTTGTATATAGAAAAGACTGGTCAGGGCATGTCTATCCTGCTACAAATGTAGCATTTCCTTCTCTCATGCACTGTATTTGCTAATGTTTTGTTTTACCTGTTTTTAAGAACTTTCCAAATTCTTACACTTTATTTTGCTTGATGCACCATATTTAACTGATACTCTGGAAACTAACAGCTCTCTCCTTGCTCTTTTCTCATTAATTCCTTCATTTTCCATTTAAGGTAATTACTTCCTGTTGTTTCCATTTACAGAACTCAGAAAAATCCCTGTCCTGTATTTTTTGATCTTTCAAATATTTTGGGAAATAACATGTTTTAGGATAAGATACAAAGGTGCTAATCTTTAATAGGTTGCTAATTTGTCCCTGGGAACACACTTTTTCCTATTACAAATTTCTCTACAAATTACTTTTTCCTAACTGTTGACTGGATATTCTTTCTCATTTTTCTACTTCTACATTTCTTTCTTCCCACTGTTGATCAAATTCAAACACCAGCAGGGATTAATAGCTGACTCCCTTCGAGGGAGAAACTGTCAAATTTTAGATAAAAATAAGGGTTCCAGGAATGGAAATATGACTACCCATTAGTAGAAAGGAAATCTGAACTCAGTCATCTGACATCTCAATGATTTCTGTCAGAGTTAGAGAGAGTTCAGATGGTTTACTGACCTCTGTGGGACATTCTACATAATCTGCTATAAATTATGGAAAATAATCATAGAGTAGACTGGAAATCATGTAAATTGAGTTATTCCAAGATCAACAGATTATTGAACAGTAGGTCCAGAAATGCTAGAATCACAGGATAATGGGATTAAAGGCTTTGATTCATTTCGGTAAAACATCACTGCTACTCTTTTGGGTACTGCTTTTCAGGGGAGCAGACATGCGAAATATCACCAGGAAACGGGAATAAAGCATTATCTGTACAAGAGTGATTGTTGCCATTAAAGACTAGTATTCAGAATTTACAATAGGAGAGCTGGTAAATCCATGTCCTGGACTCCACGACTGTTCCAAATGGCTTTTAATATATGATCTTAAAATTTACTTTGTCTTCCTCATTAGTTGTGTGTCAGTCTGAAGTCACTGGACAGCTTGCACTTAAAACTTCAACAAAGTTAATGCCACAGAATCCAGCTCTTTCTCTGTGTTTCAGTCTTCATTTTGAAAAACAGTTTTACTGCTAACCTTGCTTTTTAGTCTTGTTCTTCTTTGGCCAAATTAGATTTTGAGCCCATTAGCTGTGACAGTGTCCTGTTGAATATCGATCATAAGGGAAGGGAGTCTGTCATGCACAGCATAGGAAACTCTTTAAAGGATAATAGCATCTTTTCCTTCTGGGTATAAGCTGATTGTCAAAGTGGAAAAGAAATGTTGCCCTTATGGGTACCATTGCATAATTGCTTATCGCATTATGAGGATTTGCACCTTCCTCTGAGATGCGCTAAAGACAGACTACCAGGTTTGATGGACCAGTAGTCTGATTTGCCATGACAACTCTTTATATTCTGATGTATGTGATCTGTCATCGTCTATACTGAAAAGATAAAAAAATAAGCTATTGGTGGGTGAAGACTAAGGCATGTGGAAAGAAATTCTAAAGGAACAGTTTTCAGTTGTCAGGATGCAATGAACCACCATTGTGGAAATGAAGCAGTACATGGCAGCAATCTATGTAGAACAATTTACCATAGCCACTAGAGTTCAGTTATTTGTTTTTATTGACTTAGTTACATGGGAAAGCTGTATGCTATATGGAATAAAGATAAAGCAGCTCTTTTAGGGAGACAGAATTTGAACTGGGAAACTGTTTGGGGTTGCAGTAATTCACAGATTAGCTGCAGTTATGCAACTGATAAAAATTCATCAGTACTTCATAGAAAAATATTTAGAATCCAGAAAAATTGATTAGCAGGTCCCTAAAAATGCATCTCCTGAGGCAAATGCATATAGATATGTATGGAAGTTAGTCATGTAGGTGGTGTCTGGTGGACATGGCTGTTTTACTCTATTTAAGAACTGTTCAGAGTCTTTGTAATCAGAATGTAATTGCATAAATGTATGCGTACATGACTTGTCTATTTGAAGAGCTCAGCTCTGTGAGATGCTGAGTGCTGTAAGGTCCTATCAGCTCTTAGGTCAGAGGCATGTCCTAAGACATCAAACAAAAGACATCACTGTGGTAGCTGATCTTTTGAAGTGAACCATTTTTTTAATAAACAGAACAAACCAAATCCAGCATCAAATACTGCATCAAATACAACATTCCCTAAGGACAAGCAACTCCTGCTATCTACATGATTTGAGGGGGAATGAGGAAAAAACAAATGCCTGAAAAACACTTCAAATACAAGGACTGATGAACGGTGTATCTTATTTAGGGATTGCTTTGGAGACCAAAGGGGTTTTAATTTGTCCCAAGAGATTTCCATGAGGTACCTCCAGTTTGATGTGACAGTCTGTTATTTCCTTTTGCATTGTAGTTGCTTTAGTCAAACTGTTTATGCTATGTCCTGTCATTTTGTCCAACCATGACTTCAGAGACTTCATAAATGCAACTGCCTGTTCTGGAAAGACCACGCATTGAAAATACTGCTTAAGAGGATTTGAATTTAACTTGTTCTAGCAGATATTTGGCTTGATTAAGGAGAAAAAAAAAAAAAAAGCAGCTCTTTTCTGTCATAAATATTAGGATATTCCTTACAGGCAAGTACGTTTCAAATGACAGTAAATGAGGCAGTTTCACAATATTTATTTTAAAATGAAAAGTTTTACACAATATAAATGCTTTAGGCACATCAATAGTATATAGCAGGTGCTGTCGAGAAGTCTGACCTGATTGCTTTTATTCTTTTTAGATTTTATCCATCTTTTAAATCAAGAACAAAATCTTTACATGTTTTGTTAGATCTTTTTTATTAATCTTTTTTATCACATTATAAAGATACAAAGATACAGTAAAACTGCTGTTACAGAAGCAAATGTGAATAGCATCTTATTGCCTGGATGTGGTGTAACAGGATTAATTGTCTGGGGCTGAGTACTGATGTACCTTGGATTTTAGAATAATGGAATTCAGTGATTAACTCTTCCACAGACATTATGTATGTGACCTTTGTCGAGACAGTTTGGCCCTGGTCCAGGAAAAAGTTAAACATTTATGCAATGAGAAACTGACGTTTATGTACTTGAAGGTCCATCAAGGTATTAATTGCACTGTGCCTCTGTTTCTCTATTCCTCTTACTTTTTTTATAGTTTAGACAGTAAATGCCCAAAAGACCTTTCAGTGTGTATAAACTATATCTAGCACAACAGAGTTCCTGGTCCCCACTGATTTCAAGGAAATTCTATTACACATCCTGCTTACTGCACTCCCGTTGACCCTAAGGGGAATGTTTGCATGAATAATTTGAGCTCTTTGTATATATTCACATAGGAAAATGTTATTGCCCTGGGAAAAAAAGAATGGGTCCTCCTTTCCTTGCCGGATACGCCTTCTTCATTGTGGTAGGTTTGATCTCTCAGTGTAGCTTTTTATTCTCTGACCTCAGTGTCAAAAATCTGCTTTTTTTTGTTGTTGGGTTTTCTTTAACTTCTTCCCAGATGTCTGATGCAACCAATGGCAATAAAAGAAGTCAAATAAAGAAATGAAGAATTCTATTAGAAGCCACCAAAACAATTCCTCGAGCTATCCATTGGTTTAAATAATTGTGGAAGTCATTTGCCAAAAGACATCTAATGGACTGGTTTAAAAGTAAAATCAGCTACAGCAGTGGTGTCTTTTTTGTTTGTTTTCCCTGCCTCGTTATCTCAACAAAAACATTGTTTCAGTGCTTGCTTGTATTACGGTGGTATGTGTAGTTCAGACCTCTGTAAGCCTTAAAGTATTGGTTATTAAAGAATGAGTGAATGTGTTGTTTGATTATGTACCATAAAATGTTATAGATATGCTACGAAGTATTTTTATAAATATAAAACCAGAGGAAAATTCAAGAAGTACAAACCAGTTTAAAGATCAGTTAAAATGAGAGGTCCTCTAAATTAGCAATGACATTTTCACAATTTGTGTTTACAGATCTGAATTCTGTTAATAGTTTCTATATTTTTTAACTATCTTTACTAAAAGTATCTCTAAAAACATGCCTGAATTTTGTGCAGTCACATTCTATAATGAGAGCTTATCCCAGTTAGAAGTGCCCATTAGTAAAAATCATTTATACACTTACACACATGCAAATCCCTGTTCATATATATAAATATATTTATGCCTTTGGAACAATAGTGAGACAAAAGAAATGTATGAAATTAGACTAGGTGAGAACAAGAAACAATTTCATTACACTTCAGCAGACAATTTGCCTTTGTGCATCAGCACTCCAGTTTCATGCCTTTTGCTCAGACCCCTTTGTTACACATTCTTTAATGGGACAGATGCTTAGTTGAAATAGCAGTCTCCATTCTGTGGAGGGGACTTGCCTTGCCTGTTAGTTCATTGGCTCCCCAGTGCAATTAGGTCACTGTGCCAAGGGGGTAGGGACAAGGGAGTGCTTCTGGGTGGGACATGCTGAAGGAAGTACACCTGCAGAGAAAAATGGGGAAGAAGGCGACTTGTTCCTCCAATGGCGTTTGTAGAGCAAGAACTGCTGTAAGTCAATGGCATGGATGCTTTCTCTTAAACATAAAACAACAGTACCAGTGGAGATAATTAAGTGTCTGAACTGAGTAATTACTAGAAAAAAATGGTTCAAGAAAGAGTAAAGAAAATGTGAAAGAGAATAAAAGTATAAAAATGTGGAAAAAATTAAGTTGGAGGAAGATTGCACCTTTCAGCCTGTACTGTATGAATAGATACCTTGGTCGAGATGACAGCAGCAAGTCTTCTGCCTCCGTATCTTCTAGGCTCTGCATGTAAAGATGTATGTTCTAGAATATTACTTACTATGGTAATTTTATTTTAAAAATTAATCTAGTTCTGCTAATTAATCACTTAGACTTAAAGATAACACTGATGCAAGTTATACCTTCAGTCTTACAGTTTGCATCAAACCTTTAACTGCTGTTTATTTGGTATCTCCACTTTGTTCCCTTACTGCGCAGCCCTTTGGCACAAACTAAGATATGAAACAACATCCTGAGCTCCTAGGAGTGCTCTGAAATCATATTATTGTCATCAGCACCTTCTAACTGATTAGCCCTGTTGGCCATACAAAAAGGGGTATTCTTTGTCTTGTGAAAAATTCCCCAAACCATGATCTAACTAGGAAGTGCTGTTGGATCTGCATGGCATTGTTCCATGGATGTTAGTGGTTCAGTTAGGCGCTGCATCTATGAAGTACCACGTCATTCTCTGTCTTGTCTTTTCTTGTCTTTTTAAACCAGGCAATGTGTCTTTCAGATACAGATTACATTTTGTTTCACAGCCCGAGTTTCTTTTGCTTTCTATATTTCTGAGGCTAATCCAGAACACTTTGAATTTTCCAAAATGTACTGCTGATTTATAAAAGTCCTTCAGTTAATTAAGACCTGACAACGTTCACATTTTTCCTTCACATGCTGGCAGCACTGACGTGCTGTACTTGAAAGCATAGGCAACATGTAAATTAGTATGAAAACCAAGATTCTTTTAGTCAACTGAAAGTTCATGTGGCTCCTTCTCTTTTTTGCCTGCTGTTTGAAACCTTTGGCTATGGCTTTGGAAGTGTAGTGCGTCTGGCAGAGGCAGAGTTACTTTTCTTCCTAACAGCCCATATGGTGCTGTGGTTTGGGTCTGTGGCTCAAGCAGTGTTGATAACACACCAGGGTCTGGCTATTGCTGAGCAGTCCTTGCACAGTGGCAAAGCTTTTGCCCACTCTGCTCCCTCAGCATGTAGGCTGGGAGTCAGCAAAACATTAGGAGGGGACATAACCTCAGAATGACCAAAGGGATATCCCATGCCAGATAACATCATGCTCAGCAATAAAAAAATATGGGAAGAGGGATTTTTGCGGAGGTGGCCATTGCTTAGAGACTGGCTGGGTATCAGTGTATTTGAGGGACATTATGAGTCCCATTATGAGTGATGCCTTTGAATCATTTGTTTTTATTCCACTTTCTTTCACTTACTAAGCTGACTTTATCTGCACTGGTAAGTTTTCACAATTCTGCTCTTCCTAATCTCTCCCCCATCCTGCTGCCAGGGTGAGAGAGCAAGAATCTGTGTGGTCCAGCTGCTGGCTGGGGACAACCTATCACAACAAGGAAGGTGTGGGAATGAGGGAGAAAAAGAGGGCCCTCATTACTACCAAATTTTAGACTCTGTCTGTTCTATGGAAATATCTGTATGGATAGTCTACCATGACAAAATATTAGAAACTCTTCACTCTATTACTGTATTATTTACCAGAAGGGCTTCTTAATGTGCAGGAAACAACCATTTTTGTGGTTTGGGTTCTAGCAGTGTCTCCTGTGAAAAGCAATACTACTGTATACTACTATATATGAACACCATAGTTGCAGACCAGGAAGAGGCTTGGGATAGAGCATGTTATATTTATATAAGCTTACCTGTTAGATAATTTTAAAATTGGTATAGTGTAAGAGTTATAAACAGACTTGAGAAGTGGCCTAGAGGACCACAATCGGTGTTAAAAGGAGGTTATGCTGAAATGAGAAATATAATACAGGAAAAGGAATAATAATGAAGGTCCTCAGTTTGGTAGTAACCAATTTTATTTCCTATTTTTGCTAAGAACTAAGGGATAAAATGATACCCCAAAGGTGGAAAAGATTGAATTCCCCAAAGGGACTTGCAAATGTATGAGAAGAACTAAATTACCTTGCTTGTAAAAATGGGTATCAATTCAGTGATATAAAATGTAAAGTCCTAATTTAGGTAGATAAAAACAAGAATGTTTGCTATCAACTGGGAGATTACCTGTTCAAAATGCCAGTAGCAGAGCAGACTCAAACATTAGTAACAGTTTAATGGATCTGACTGTATGATGCAGCCATGAAAAAAAAAACTTTGATGAGTTGAGTGGGTAGAGATGAGGATGCACGGATCCATCCTATAAGATCTAGATACAATACTATACACTCTTCTCACTATGTACAGGTGCTCCTGGTTGAGATGGATTAATTAATACTGGAATATAAGCCAAAAAAAACCCTACAAAGGCAAACAGTCTAGGATGAGGTCTTCTTATCCTAAGAAAGAAGGAATAAGATAACTTTGTTTAGCTTAACAAAGCAAAGGCTTAGAGGAACTGCAGTTGCTGTATACAGATGTTTTGGTTGAAAAACACCAGAGAAGGAAAACAACTGTTTACCCAAACGGAAAATTTGGCATAAGAATAGATTGGGCCATAATTATATTTAGGCAGTAAACCAGAGTTTCTAAATGTCAGAGATTTGAGGTTTTGCAGTGTCCTTCCAGGAAAAGTAATTGGAGTAAAAATCTCTCTCTCCCCAACTAGTTTTGGGGATGTTCTTTAACCAGCTTATGAAGGGAGTTGTGTAACATAGCTGGCTGATGAGGCGGCTGAATTTGTTAATTCAGAAAGTCCGTTCTAGTATCTCATCATATCTATGGATAGTTTCTTCTGGCTGCCAGAAGCAGGTGAGCACACTGTATTAGTTGTGTGGCAGGTATTTATACTGTCTCACAGAGACCTGTCATGCTGTCAACATTATTTGCGGTGAAACCACTCATCACTTAGAAGGCTCAGAAATGACAATTGTAATTGTTATAACCCAATATTCAATTTTCCATTGCTGGGAAGTGTGCCTTATCTTTAGCACTTAGCATTTGGAATATTTTAGCCTAATTGACAGGCTTAAGTAAAGTGTCATTTCTTTTTTGGTTTTTCCATTTTTCTGGCCTATTGGACATCTTGATTCTAGAGGAGTCTGAGAGATCCAACAGGAGATATGAACCCCATATAACCAAAAAAGGCAACTGCAGCTTTTCGATTTAATGTTTTAGTCAGACTTTTCCTTGGAAGGTGCAGTCCATCTTAGAAAGCCCAAGATAAGTGCACAATGGCTGAGGAACATGGGCTTTTTCTTTTCTTTTTATGTAGTAGACTCTCCCTGTAGCACCACTTCTTAGTAAAGTTCCCAAAGCAACATCTGCTTAAATAGAATCGTAGAATCACAGAATGGTTTGGGTTGGAAGGGACCTTAAAGATCATCTAGTTCCAACCCCCCTGCCATGGGCAGGGACACCTTCCACTAGACCAGGTTGCTCACAGCCTCATCCAGCCTGGCCTTGAGCACTTCCAGGGATGGGGCATCCACAGCTTCTCTGGGCAACCTGTTCCAGTGCCTCCCCACCCTCTCCGGGAAGAATTTCTTCCTGATATCTAATATACAGGGAGCATTTTACCTAAAAATACCTACAAATCTAAGGTGACTAAACACAAATGCTTTTGACTTATTCTATTACATCTGTTTACTAAGTTCAGTTATTTTTACTGAATGCCTCTTAGGGGGCAGCTGATGCTATGCATCTGTGTGAGAGAGAGCAGCCCAGAACTGACAGTATGTCAGAGCTAAGGTCTTAGTCAAGTAGTGCTTTGAATATCCTTAGAAACGATCTTCTCTTCAGTTATATAGAGGAATCAGGGAAAACTTAAAAGTGACAGGGCAAGCAAATTCTCGTCTCAGTTCTTTCTCCTCTCTATAAAAAAACTTACAATAGAACATTTATTTCCCTTCTATTAAAATGTTCTGAGTAGAAGCACAGTCCGCTGCCCTAAACTGGTTTGTAAAATGTGGAGTGTGTATCTGAGGAATATAAAATACACTGTCTTTGAAGGTACTTGTCATGAGAATCTGCTGGTGAGAATTTCCTCACCAAGCAATGCCCTATGATCAGAGCAAATTCTTTTGCTTTTTATTTAAGTTGAACTTCTGGATGTCTCATCCACTGGTGTAACTTGCTCATTAGGTTAAGTTGCTAATGGCGACTTTTCTTGAGTCGAGGGAGAGAGGTTTTATTTTTAATAAGTAGTTTAATTTAAATAAGTGGTGTATTTCAGGTAAGTGGAGAAAGAACAGTTAACAGATACATAGACTACTTAGGTTATTTAAAATACAAACTTCATTATAAAGTAAGAAAATATTATCTATGACTGTAGTCAGGAAGCTCAATGCTAAACAGACAGAAAAATTGACTTGTAAATAGGTCTTTGGGAGGTTGTAACTCAAGTTACATGTATTATTCATGTAGTAATAAAGCCTGGGATCTCCATTTGGAGATAAATATTTCATTGTGCAAGGCACTGCACAGGTAAGGGGGGGGGGGGGGGGTGACCTCTTTCCCAACCACCTTTCGATCTAGTAAGAAAATGTATGCAGCAAGGAAACAATGCAACTGCACCATAACAATGAGCATTTTGAATTCAGTTTAAGGTTCCTGAAGACAAGATGGTACCTTTGGAATTTTAGTTTCTACACTTTAGCATTTCATATCTCCTGTTAGTAAGACATGTCTTTATTTTACAGGAACTAAACAAAATGTACCTCAAAGGATGGGCAGGTGCGAGTATGATGGGAGTTTTCAGGTAGGTCGTCTGCAGAATTTCTATTCCTTTTAGGTCAGATATGTTAGATGATCAAAGCCCACATCTATTGGCTTTGATTTAGTTCAATATTTAGCATTCATTTAGATAGGTTATCTATTTTTTTCTGAGCCTTTCTAATACCAGGGAGCAGCTAATACAGCAAGAGTCAGATGTGCAGTGACCCTGCAGAGTCTGATTCACCTGCTCATATCCTGCTCTCTCAGTGATTTGCATGGATATTCTGCAAAGAACAGCCAATGAGATAATCTGGCAGCCAAATAATTTAATCCTTGTCATTTATTTTGTGGCCTGCTGGATGTTAAAAGGACAGGGAAAGTAAGAATGAAAGGAGATAAAAGCTCTGGTTTTGGTTGCTTGTTTTTATTCCTTTCAGCTGCTGTTACAAGTACCTTATTATTCAGCCTAGGCAGTGGGGACTTGTAATTTAGGACACGTGACAATGGACGATAGATAATCTGCATAAGAAGCATAGGGCATCAACAAGTGTACATTCTATCTATACTAATTAATACAGGAAAAATTAGAAAGAAGTAGAAAGAAGTAGTACTCAGCTTTGCCTCGATCTTTTTACAGGAAAGGCATGTCAATAACCCAGTCTTTTGCTCATCATCTCCTTCTGTTAGTGGAATTTAACAATAACTTTGGGTCATAATTTGAAAATATAAGCACCACAGAAACACAGAAGCTGTATCCTCTCTTTCACCAGTCTATGGGCAAGGTTCAGGTGAATTAAATATTTACATTTGCGAAAGCGAGACAGCAATCCCTCCGTCCTCTGTTAGTAGCAGTGGAGGCTGGGGAATGGTGGATGCTGTTCACAGTACATTGTGGCATTAATGCGTTCCTCCTATGGAATGCCTTAGGGCGCAAGGATTATTGGCCAGGAAAATGAACTCCTGTCTTGACTGCTGCACTTTAGGGTTTCTCTGCACTTATTAAACTAGAAAATACAAACCATAATCAAAGAAATACAATGATATAAATAAATCCCTGGAGGAAACTTTGCTGTCATTTTCTGCAAATAGTGCTGTTATCCATAAGTGGAGGTGGAAAATGGAGAATGCCTGGGTGAAATACTTTGTGGTTATTCAGCTCTAGTACCATGTATGCCTATTTTTTCCCAATCTTTGCCATGATAATTGCAAGGAGTTACTGCAAACGAATCATTGATTACTAGGTACGACAGGATGTGACCGGGGTAGGAACAATGTTAAATATTGATCATTTGCGTATCAGGTATTTGATGGCAGTATAAGACCATGGCAAGAAAAAGGTGTGGGTTTTTTTTCCCTAAAACAAGACACAGAGATACTTGATACAAAGGCATGGTATTAATTACACAAGTGCCACAGTACCTCTGTAAGTTCCCATTTAAAGAGCTTTTGCTTCCACTTGTACGATACATAGCTGGCAGTTAGTAATCGACTCTTACAGATAAGAAGGTATTTTGTGCCTTTTGGTTTTTTTTTTGTTGGTTAGGAAGAGGCATAACCACATGCCTTCAAGAAGTTTATTTTGCTGTGCTGATGGCTCATACAATACTGCAAATTGTTCTGTTTACCAAAGCATCACTGGCCTCAGCATCTCTGGGCTGCTGTCACTGACTAGCTGCATGAAATATACTGGAGTGATAACATCAGACTTTTTCTGTTGTTTCTAATTTGGAAGCAGAGCTCATGTGTACTTACAAATGCCCTGTGACATTTATACCTACTCACAACTGGAAAAGTTGTTTTCAGCTATATCAGAAATGCTGGTTTAAGCAGGATTGGCATAAAGCCTTCTGGACACAACCTTTTGAAACTACTTCCAAGGTTTTTCCTGTAACAAACAAAGAACAGAGCAAACAACTTCCCAGTGCTCTAAATGTAGCAAGACCATCTGTTGACTTCAGAAATGAGCTTAGTAACAGTAATGTCTTCTCTGCTATATATCCTGAACCAGAGAATGCTTAAATTGCTTTTCCTCTTTTTTTTTTCCTTTTTTTTTTTTTTTTTCTTAATTCAAGTGAATTCCAATACCTGCATGTTGGATTTCAAGACATGTCAAAGGGGCACTTCTAACATTCATTTTAGACGTGTCTAGGAAAGGACATAGAGATTGGAAAAGGGGATGATGGGTGAAAGAGCAAGATTACCGTGTCACTATTCTGGTCTGTAAAAATCTCTAGTCACTGACTATTTCTTGTCTGACGCTCTCCTGGTAAATGTCACTGTGCAGACACTGAGCAGACAGTTAGAATGCTTAGTAGTTTATTTTGAGTTAATGGGCTGGTGGAAGTTGAAACTGTGCAACATGATTAAGAAAGCTGTTTTTCTTTGCAGAAGCATCAATTATTCACAACATAGTCACACCTTAGGAAACGAGGAAGAGAAATGGACTCAATTTATGGGAAGCTCCTATACACAGTTGCCAGGAACAAGGAGAGAAAGGAAAACAAGTACAGCCTCTATTTACAAAAGCGTGTTCTGGCATACCTTCTGTATCACAATGACTGTAGCTGCATACAGAATTGATTTACACTGTACATTTGAAAAGGAAACCCTAGAGAGTATGTATACTTTTTTTTGGCCAAATGTCACAGAACACTTGATAAGAGACTTGGAAAAAAATATCCTATAGACATACTATCATCCTGAAGGCAATGAAAGATCAATGAGGATAGTGCAGTAGAAACTGTGGCTTGAGAAGAAAAAGAATCTTTCATTCAAAGTCCATAAGATCCCTTCACTATTAAAATTCAGTAGACTTTCAGAAAACAGACTGAAGGAGGAATCAAATAGCATTTTATGACTTCATAACTTCTACAAGTCTCTTTAAAGCTCTCCATTATTATTCACTCTTCAAAGACAGTCTATGGCATTACAGAATATCAAAGGAGCAGTCTGAAAAAAAGCAAGCTTTAAGAACCAATTACTAGAAAGCGATAGTACAAAACACATTTATCGGTTAGCTCATCAAGACTCTGCTACAAGGATTGATTCAGAGAAGAGCAGCACGCCTTCACGACATTCACTGATGATAAATCACCTTTCACAAATCCTTGGGGAACATCCGTGTAACTAAACTTAGTACACACATCCTAGTATGAATGGCATCTATGGCTAAAGTTGGCGGAAAACAGTGGACTTGCATCGCTACATCTTCAGACTGAATCGGGGTAAGTAAGATCTGGCTGCACGCCCTGGAGTTCCAGGCTGTCTGCGAACACTGTAGTCTCTGAATAATATCTTGTCATTTACCCAGCGCAAGAATTCTCTAGGTGATATCTTCCTATTTCTCCCTCATTCGGGGCCAAAGCTCTGCTTGAGAAATTAATGTGGGATATGATTTTACTTTTAGTTTCAATAATTCGTTTAGTGTTTGTGCTTTACTGCAATGTTCTAAGATTTCCACTGAAAATGTGTTTATTCCCTTCTCCCCCGCTCCCTGCTTCGTTACCTTTTGCTATAGATGTGTTTGTGTCTGAGAAGCAGGGATTGGTCAGTATTGTGGGAGCCGTTCTTGTCATGGGTGGACTTATTTAAAGGAAGGCTTGCTTGCCTTGTCATCTTGTCTAAAGATGCCTGGGATTGGTCAGTATTGTGGGAGCCGTTCTTGTCATGGGTGGACTTATTTAAAGGAAGGCTTGCCTTGTCGTCTTGTCTGAAGATGCCTGGACTCTGAAATCATCTAATCTCCTCTGCAGTAGTCACAGTTAGATCGTTCTGAGTAACCATGATCTATCCTTAGCTCTCATGTATGTCGGCCTGACCACTGAAACCTGTACTGTAACTTAGCCAAGTGTACTGTCTTTAAAGGGAAGTGTTTAATAGTAAGAGCAGCGAGGTAAGAGTATGCATGTGCATGTATGTGTTGTGGGAGACATGGACCAAAGGAATTAAAGTGATATCCAGTTCCCTATCCTAAGCATGCTTTTCATGACTCAGGACCTACCTTCCAGCCCTTTCCATATTCCTAGTTTGAAAGGCAGCTTCCTATTACGGTTCTTTTATAAAAACAAACGTTGGCATAAGATTATAATTTTTTTTTAGCACTAACACATTAACAGCAATCATAGTAGCAGCTTCCTCTGGGATATGTAGAGAGAGGTGGTATATGCAGTTTGCTGTAGTGACTGACCAATGGATTCACTAAAGAAAGAAAAACCAGGTTGGGAAAAAAGATTCTGTGACTTAGATTTTTATGTCTAGAAGCCATTAACATCCGCTGTTCTGGTGTGTGCCCGTGCGGCAGGGAAGGAAAGAACAAGATGAGATTGGCCCCAGTGTGTACTGGTAGCAAAGCCAGTTGCTGGGCTGTGGGATATAAGCTTCCTGAGAATATCTGTTCCCAGAATGAGAGCTAAGGCCCTTGGAATGCTCCTAGGTGAGTGTGGCTCAGCTCGTGGCCTGTGCGATGCTTTCATCTGGCTTCCCAGTGGTTCTGTGGAGGAGACAGGGAGCAGCTGTTCAAGGGATGAAGGTAGCCCACATGGCTGAACCAGCCCTCCTGGGCCTGCCACAGGGACAGGCAGAGGTGGCTGTTACTGCTGCTGAAGGTGGGGTGAGGCTGTGACAGGAACAGGAGGGTATATTTGCCGATTGCTGCTAAGAGGGCTGGGGAGGTAGAGGATTGGGGGTCGGAGTGGATTTGATGGAGCTTAGAGACAGACATGCCTGCAGATGGATTAAGTGGGAAGGGGGGAGTCTTCCTTCCCAAAGCCTGAATCTGACCACACTAGAGCTGAAGGCTGGAATGCTCTCTGTATTATCCTGCCAAATGGGCCTGAGGAGACAGTCGTGTTCCTCCTCTTCTTGCATGACATGGGTCTGCCAGACCAACAATCCTCACAAGTATGGAAAAGCTCCAGGAGGTAAGTCTTGACTGAACTTTGACTTCCTGCGACCCCTTGGAAGTACAGGCAATGGACACTGCCCCTCTGTGCACAACCTGTATGAAATCAATGGGAATCAAGGCTTTGATTCTGCATGATTGATTTTCCATGCTGCTTACTTTACTGCAATGTGGCCAGGCTAGGAGACTCAGCTGCCAGAGTGGTTTCTGGGAGGAAGAGCCTGCACTGCTTACAGACATGTCTCCCTTGGTTCCTGAGAGTCTTTTTGTTGTCCTGCTTTGCTCCACTTGTACTTGCTAAATGCTAGACTCTAATTGTAGTAGGAGTCTCTTACACTGAGACACGGAGTTAATGATACACTGTGGTTTTACTAAGAAGTTCTTGTGGAAGCCATGCACATACCTGATTGAGGTAGATAGTAACAGTTGTTAATTAAAAATTTGAAGCCAAGACACAAATGAAAACAATTCCTCCTCCATTCGAAGACTCTGGGAAACTAAAAAAGTTGCAAAAGAGGAGATATTGTTTTCTACTTAGCAACAGGACAAAATTATTTTTTTCTTTGAAATGCAAGACTCTTGGCTATTTGACGTGATCATTTGGGTTGTTTTCCTTAATATTCCCCAGATATTTCTGAACCTTTGAACATAGTGTTTGGTTTCAGGTAAGTTTTGATCTGCACATTACAAGCAGCAACATCAGCCACTGGTCAAATGAAAAACACAAAGCGCTCTGTCTATTTTAGACTTACACAGTTTTATTTACGTGGTCAGTCCTAATCCTTCACTGTGTGTGCAGAGACACACACAGTATGTACGCAGATTATAGGATGTTATATCTGTCAACTAGCATCAGAGCAGGGCTGAACCCACAGTGAGACTCAGCTGCTTGTGGCAACTTGTCTTTTAGTGTATTATAACAGATTTGAAAGGCTGGCTCTTTAGACTGAGAAAGGAAGGAATTTAAATTATCTTTTGTTTCTCCCCTCTGTTTTTTCCCTTTCTTCTGTCTGCCTCCGTCCAAGGGTTTATATTCAGATTGGAACCGTAAGGGGTTTCTTTCTGCTCTCAGATCACCTTGCCCTACAAATACCATGGCAACTCAGAAAAGCCTGAGATAAAGTGCTTGCCTTCAATGTGCTATAAATTAGCGATAAATTGTGATAATAAAGAATAAAGGATCTAAAAATGCATGTGTTAAAAGGAAAAAAAAAAAAGAAGTAGTATAAAGTTCTTAGATCTAATAAAAACCATTGCCCTGGCACAACTTCCACATCCATCTGTGAAAACAGTTAAAGTCCTTTTGCTTTGTAATTATTTTTTGTTTAAACTGAAATTGTTATAGTTGTTTATTTCATGACCAGTGTTTTAATCTGGTGTATGATTCATGCCACTAACAAAGCAGACAAGTATTAACTTTGTGATTACTCCCTAACTTATTTAATAATTTAGAAATCATTTTATTAACTTTATAACTTAGGCAGTAACAGTGCCTTCTGCAAATAGCAAAATCTCTTAAATTTGCCTTTGGGAATATTTCCTAAAAGTTATATCTGTGTTAATCATTCCAAACCAAAAAATGGTCTTTTGCTTGTAACCAGCTGCCACATACAGTAATACTGAAAGCTGCTTCTAACATTTCCCAGGATTCTTTATATACCAATGACTGCAAAGAAATCAATCCTTTTGTGTCTGTGTCAAAAACCTATTTTAGACCATGTAGTGTATATATGTATATATTTTACATAATAAAGATACACATGGCCGCATCACATTGTTCTAGGATTCAAAGATAGTCATCTCTCATACTTCCAAACGGAAAGCTTTATCTGATTATTTAAATAGAAGTAGTATGTCTTCTTTTAAGAGCCTGGTCACAGGGCATTAAGACTAAGCATTTGAACAGTTCTTGTAACTTATATGCACAACAGAATTAATTGGCTTACAGAGTAATTCCTGTGCATTAACAATGCATGTAACATATTTAAGGATTGTTTTTTGTCGCTGCTGCTGCGGCAACATCTGGCAAGATTTTTCAGTCCACCAAATCAAAGTTTACTGGAACGTTGGCAGCGAAATCTGCATTTTCCAAGATCAGTAGCTCTAAGGCAGACCTGCCAGCTAAACTGCTTCAGGCTTGGCAACACTGAGAATCCAAGCAGGCAGTTTTTCCAGAGGTCTTAGGATTTGCATTAGGAAGTTTAAGAGCCCCAATCGAAGTAGCTGGTAACATAATAATACTGGGGCAGATAGCTTATTTCATATCTGAAATGTGTTTTAGATTATTTCCAAAACAAAAGTACTGCCAAATTTCCATCCTGAAGATTCTTGAGTTTTGTCCCAGTGGACTGAAACCTTGTTCAGAAACAAAACTCATCCTAAAACTTTGTGTGTAACAGAAACTTTCCTTTTCAACCTGCTCTGTTTCTGTTTTGGTAGGAAATACAGCTGTACTGCCTAAGTCTAAAATCTGCCACTAAATCAGTTGCGTCACCCAAGCTAGACATACACTTCTTTCTTCGGATTTTTCATTACATACTTAGGGATTCTTTTTTCCAGTGTCTTAAGCTTGGAATGCTTAGATTTAAACAATCTAATTTAGTACCAGAGGGCTAAATGCTGATCAGTGACCTCATGAAACTGGTCGCTTTATGATCCCTTTGTTTGAAAATCTGTAGCTTTCTCTTGTGGACAATTGTGTCTTTCTTCTCTACCCTCCCCCTTGATACTGTGTGCTGCATACTCACCCTGGGATCGAAACTCTCAGCCTGGGTTTTTTCTAACAGTTGAAAACATGCATCAGTGATTCTACTGAAAACATGTAAACCAAACCCAAATGTAGGTTGCTTTGCTAGCCCTGAAAGTCTGACAAAGGTGGCCAGTAACAAGTTTGGGTCTTTGTCTTATAGTTGGCTGTTCACAGGGTGCTGTGGAGGTACAACGCTGAAGAGTGGAATTCTGTCTGGTTGATATACGAGGCTGTGTTGTGTGTTACGATGCATAGTTCAAAAGAGCAACAAGTGATTTCGTCTGCCGGTTTTCCTCAGCTGTCAGAGTCAGGCTTCCTATGCAATCTGTGGTGAGAAATAGTCCTGACACCAAAACTAAGCCAGCCAGCCACGGTGCTTAAATTAGGCACTCCAGCAATCTTTTATCTCAGCTCCCTGGTTATAGAGACAAATACACTTCCTGTAGATTTTGTGCTTTGGAAACTATATCCCTCGATGCCAATGAATTGCAAAGACACAATGTGCTGAACTGTGTGGAAAGGTCTGCAATTCAGATTATTTGTGCAGTCTTCCAAAATCTAGTTGTAAAACCTTTCTTTGCATGTGTAGTGTAGAGGTAGGAACTAAGAAACACTGTGTGAGTTGTCATGTATTTTTTCAAGTTCTGGGATCACTCCTGAAGCCCTCATGCAGGCAGACTTCTAGTGCTTTTGTTCACAAGTGAGAATTCAAGTTCACCAAAGGTAAAATGGTCCCACAGTATAAATTTAATTCTTTTTTTGAGGGAAATAATGCCACTTTTCCACTGGCAAGCTTGCTGCAAGTGACTTGTCATGGTATTTTGAAGTGACTTAGGAAAGAGCAGGGAAAACAAACATTAAAATGTACAGGAAAATATAAAATCACATAAAAGTACTTAAAGTACAAATCATTAAAATATATATTGAAATTTAAATAGAGAATTATGATCTCTAATCATGGAAATAAATCAACAGTGTGGGTTTTGTAATATCATGAGACCTGTCAAAAATATAACCACAGAGCAGGAGTCACTAAATCATTCATTCATCAAATCCACTATGAATGAGCTGCTAAATCACAACTAACCCAAAATTATTGCAGATTATTTTGTTTAATAATTTGGACAGATGAATCCAGAAATGGAAGTTCTACTTCCTTTCTTCTCTAGTGATAAAAGTCTGTAAAAAATCCTAATATTCTTGAGACCACTGGGAATTTTACTGTTGATTGTGGCAAGGTGATGGCTTTACCCCCCGGAATCTTGCTGCTGTGAAAGGAATATCAGTACTAGTGTATTGAGATGCTGGAACTGCCCAGACAGCAGCAACTGTTAGAGAATTACTGGAAACTGAGTAGTTGGATAAGCACTCGGCAAGGAGGAAAGACAGGCATAGAAATGAGCTGTTACATTGAGTAGATGACATGCCAGGGGTGGGATGGAGAAACAAACGCATTTTCACAAGAACTGAGCCTCTTCCACAGTGGGTGGGAAAATACAAAAACACATTTGTGAGAAATAAACCAAGGAGTAATTCACAGTCTCCACGTAAAGGGGAGAAGTCAAAGTGGGGAGAGAGAAGCAGAGGAAGGGACAGTATATTATAAATTCATTAGAAGTAAAAAATAACAAAAGAGAAGGAGCTCCAGTGTTAGATAGAGAGCAGCTAAATGTCCTGTGGGGAACAGAGCTGCGGAAGGCTGAATTTCCGTCTGCTACATATTTATATCAGCAAGCCATCAAAGAATGTTTCATATAAAATAAGGAACCAAGATTTTATCTTTCTTTTATTAGGAAAAAAAACCACCAAAACCACAGAAGCTTCCTGTTCGGTTTATTAAAGTGAAAAAAAAAAAAAAAAAAAAATTTCCAGTTGCATCGGGCCACAAGAAATTTGTTGCTAGAAGGGCAATGGAAATCACATTCCTAATCAAGAAACTAAAATATCCAGCTAGTAAATGCAGAGTAAAAACCAGTAACTCGGACTGTAAACCTGATGCCATCGAAATTTACTTTTGGAAGAGGGTTGTCCAGAACGCTGTCAGAGACAAATGATGTTCAGTTGCTATAACTTCCCATGAAGTGCATAGGACCCACATGATTGTGCTGTAGCTGCTACAACTGCGCTAAGCGTTCCTGTTGGAAGACAGTCAATTTAAAAAGATTCTGTTTCAACAGTGCCTTTGTTGGTGCTTAGAATGAGGCAGATGGTTCAAGGGAGACGTTTTATGGGTGCAGAGTGAAACTCAAACGCTTCGGTACCATGTGTATAAGCCAGCTTTGACCCACCGTTTTGTTTCTCATTAATGCCTGCCATCGAGAATGCTGAAATTACAGCAAGTCTGAGTTCATTCAGCGCCCGGGACGTTCAATGCCCAGACTTTTCAATGGATATCTGAGTGTGCAAGTTTTTTACCATTTCAACTAAGGTTCTGAGATTTCCTGGTTCTCTGAGATGAATGCAGTGTGGTAGTTGGGAGGTCCTGAGTGGCATTGACCATGTTTACTGAAAGATATATTTTTCCTCTGTTGTGTTCGACACATTTTACAGTGACATCTAGTGACTAGCTCAGTTAAATGCAGGTATGTATTTCACATTTTATTTCCATCACTGTTGGCTCTGCTTCACCTCAACTGTGGTAAAAAGTCCATAATCTGAAGCCAAGGATTTGGAAAAGGCAGTGTAGTTTCTGCATTTCTGGACTCTCAGTTCCTTCTTCCTCCTCTCGCTGTCCCCAGCTGGATGCCTTGCAGAATGAAAGTAGTGAATCGGGCTAGAGGTGCTTCAGGTTTTTCAGTGTCTTTACTGAAGTCTCTTAAGTTCATCACAAGTAGTACTTGTCTAGTGTAAATACATTTAAGGAGCAGAGGAAAATCCCTGAGCATTGCAATAATTCTCCTGCTTACTTTTTGTTTATTCTGGGATGCTTGGAAGTAGGAACCTGCTCATCTCCTGTTCTGCTAAGCATGACAGAGATGACTATTCCTAATTTCTAAACTCAGAAACAAATCTCATGTAAAGGATGAAGAAAATTAGAGCAAGTAGACTGTGTCCCAGCATTACTGTCTGATATACAGATGTTTCTTCCAGGAAGACTTTTAACAGGATGGGGAGAATATGGTTTAAGACACCCCTAGGTTATAAGCAACCTCATTCAGTGAGGAGGACATCCCTCTCCCAGCTGTTCAGAGCCTGCATGCAGTAGGTGCCTAGCCCCCCTCCTGCTCTCTGTCTCATCTTGCCTGTCACTCAGGTAAGGGTAGGAGAGGAAGCTTCCTTTTCTAAAAGCCTAATCAATAAACTGTTCACACACTGGAGGAATGGAGCAGCATGTCCTTTATGGCCCACTTTATGTTGCTTCTCATTTTATGAGATGAAACAAACTGTCAGAGATAGAAGCCTTGACTCCAGCATCAGATCTGAATGTTCCTGAGTTTGAGGCATTCCTAAAGTTTTAATTCATCCCAACATGAACATGAGTTTATTTTTAAATCAAGATTTTAGTCCGTGTGTGTCCTTGTCAACTGCTACCCTACCTTGCAAACTTTTAATTTTATATTGTTTATCTCTTTTGCACTTTAACAGGGATAGGGCTGCAGGCTTAAACCCAGCAGCTTTGTGTGCATTTTGACTGTTTTCTCTAAGTAAATAAAAATGAGTGTTACCTATGGGCAGCCCTGGTGATCCCTGGAGGTAACTGGTTTGGCACCATACTGTTACCTTGCCGTTACCCATGCAGCTTTTGCTTTTTTTCTTTACTGGCACCTTCACATACAGGGTCCAGATTCCAGCAACAAAATGCTTGCTTATAAATGCAGGTATTTGCATTGTTGAATTTCTTTCCTTCTCTGTGACTTTACAGCATAGCACTGTGCAATTCTGTTTGCATTAAAGCTGCTTCTCAGTAACTGGCATCACCTTACTACTCTGTGTTACAAAAAGCTTCAGTACCATGCACCTTCTTGGACTATCTTCTCCTTGGACCAATATTTTTATTAAAATACCAAGTAGAACTGGGACTGGCACTGATCTCAAAAAGACACTCCTTTTCTTCCCAATAGTATAAACAGTTATAATCTCTTCTTCTTACCTACCTAACAAGTTATTCTTGTTATCTCCATTTTTCCCACTTTAATTATTAATCTCCCTTGAGGCAGTAAAAGCAATTCTTGGTTTAAGTCTATAGAGATTAGTTCCAATGCATTGAGCTTGTCTAAAAAAGCAGCCATTGAAGTGAGACACTATAGACTGCCACAATCTAGCTTGATAAAACCATGTGGCATTTTATCACAGTTTTCATTGACCTCTCTGTTCTAGTTTGCTCATTTTACGGTAATGCTACTGAACTCTTGAAAAATGTCAGTTCTATCTCCTCACTTGCTTCTTTTCAAAATACACACAGCATGTTTTCCTCTGGGTCAGAGGGTATTGCTGTCAAATTATAGGAACAAATATCCCATCTGCTGTACTGGTGATTTTTTTTCACACCTTTGGATAGAGACCCTTTATTTTCAGTTCTGTTGTGACTGTCCAAATTTTGGTGATTTACGGCATGGGGTAAATGCTTCACTCCCATGAGATGCCTTACTCTTATTCCCGTGAATGTAATCATCCCTACTGAAAACAGAACAAAAGCTCTATTTAATTGCTAATTCAAACGTAATTTTGACTCCACTGCACTGTGACTGGGTAAAGGCCTCACTTCTTCCCTCGTTAGTCTTTCTCTACTTAAAAACTTAAGAACCAGGGTTCCCTTTTCTTTGTAATTCTGTCTAAACCCTTCTGGGTGTATTTCTGTACCTTTCACATTTGAAGAATGGTTTTTGCCATTGATGCCCTTTTTATTCCTGTACCAGCTCTCTACTTTGTCATGTTATACATTGAGGTGTCTGTTTTGATGAGTTTTCCTTTCTTTTGAGGTTTGATTTCAGTTTTCTTTCATTATTTACCCACTTGAGTTACTCTGGGCGACCTTGCTAACTAGTTTCCTCGCTTTCTCAAAGTTTACATTTCAGAGACAAGAATGTAATAATAGATCTACTTTTGCATATATTGAAATTTTAAGATGAATTGAAGCAGCTCATGATTGCTTCATTTTAAAGGAATGTGGATGCACCTGAAAACAGACCTGTTGTCCTCAAAGTGCTTTTCAATTGTGCATTGACAAGTCATTTGTTATTAGAAATAGATGTTACAGTTTGGATTTTCACATCAGGGGCAACATGCAGACCTGCTCAGACCTCTCCCCTTGGATATCATACACTGGGGATAACACAGCTCACAGGGACTGGCTGGCAGACGTGCAAAGCTGTGAAAGTAGTGGAGTGGTCACAAGGCATACTGTGTGTTCAGGAGTGAGCAGTGTTAGGAAAGAAAAAGGGAGACAACGGCCAATAGAAAAAAAAAGTATAATTCAGTGTGGTGTCTTAGATGTGTGCTGGAGGCAGAGAGACTTGAAGTAGCCCATAGGAAATGCTAAGTCCTATCTATATCTGAGATCTCTCCCCTTCTTTAGGGAGATTATGGCGTCGGAAGAGAGCTGATGCTCTAAAGTTCACAACCTGCTCCCAAATATAGCTGCTAGTGACTTGAATGACTGTAATTTCACATTTCTTTTTCACCAAAGAGTCTCTCAGCATTGGGCTATAAACCGAGGGAGAAATCTCATGTCCACTCTGATTTTCCACGTTTAAAAAGTGGGTCACTGCAGTATTCCTGGAGCCAAGAGGAGATCAAACAAAGATGAAAATCATTGTGGCATTTAGTTTTCAAGTTGCTTGCTGGAATGGGAAGCTGCTGTGTCCGAGACTCTGCTCTGAGGCTTATTTGGTTTTTTAATCTAATGATTGTTTAATGTAAATTGTGTGTGCAGTATTGAGAGCTGAGCTGAGAATCAAATGGAAGTTGTTTTCTTCTGTCTCGCTCTTTGCTGAGTCCTGCAAGCTTAATGCTGAGATGCAGCTCAGTCCTGAGTGTTTGCTATGTACAGAGCCTGAGACAGTCAAACTGTTGCTTGAAAAAAGGTATTTTGTGTTTCTGATTGTTGAGTAAGCTGTTTCTGTATTCGAGCTTTTCATTTGAGCAGATAAAACCCCTTTTTAGAGACGCAAATCTCACCACTTGCTTTATTTAAGGTATGTATAAGGTGTATATAGATTCTATTCAATTACTTTTTTAACCACCTATGGTTATCCACAGCAGATCAATCCATAGGCATCATGCCAAATCCATGTTTCTTTAGAGAGCTATGTTTGTGAAACTTAAATTTACAAAGCAAGCAAAGGAGAAGGGCGTATTGACAACTTCTCAGGCTCCATCATAACTTAATTTACCTACTATGGACTCTTCACTGAAACCTTCAGGCATAATACAAATGAAGATAATGCACTGTGTGTTTTGACAAATACAGACATTTCAAAATAATTAAGAATGCAAACTACTGATTAAAGAGTTTCTGAAATGCTGTATCAGTTTATGAATCATCTGCCCATTGGTCATAATATACAGATGAATTAAAAATTAGCTGAAGGTTATTAATGGAAGAAGATTAAAAGGAAAATGCTGCTTATCATGCCAGAGAATGGAATGTCCTAATTGTTGAAGCAAACCTCTAACACTTTAATTTGTATATAAGCTTATGTTGTGTCTTTCACTCTTAATTCCAATATGTGGAATTTGAAACAAGCAGAATGTGCTCCAGAATTGGCAGTTTCTTACAGGATTGAGGTTCTTCTGTCAGCCACTGCTTTTTGAAGTGACCAGTCAAATTCAGAGCCAGGGCCAAGCTGGACTTTCCAGATGGATTCTTTATCTCAAGATTTTGAAAAACAGAATTTCTGTCTCTATTTGTAGTCCTGTAGAGAAATCGAAATCTGTCCATAATGGTGGGGCTATTTTGTTTCTATATGAGATCTTAAATATATTTTTCTTACTGTATTTGGAAGCTTTCTGGTTTATAATAGCAAAACCTAAGTGTTGGTTAGTGACCAGGGGTATAAAATTCTAGATATTGTGGGCAAGTACCCTGTTGATTTTGTGTGGCCAAACAGACAAGCATTTGATCTCTCTGTTTTCCATTTTCTAAAGTGGGATGGCAGCATTTGGAGCATGTAGTAAAGATGTCCAGACTTTACAATCTCCCTGTAATGCATGATTGAAAGTGCTACCTTCTGTTAAGGCAACTTTCATTAAAGCTTCAGACAATTTATAGGAAGGAAAATCTATTTTAGGAACCACTTGTGTGTGGGAGAAAGGAGGAAATTATCTGTTTTGGGTACTCCTCCTTCCAACAGTGTTGCTGTAAACTCTTCTTTCTGGGGAGAGAAAGATTCCCATTTGCTTTCCATTTATATACTGTAAAAGGGTGGAAGAGTAAATTACCTCTACTAACAACATCTAATACCTACTACATTCAGTACTATATTTCTGTGCACCAGAAGCAATCTCAAATCTTGGGTGCATTAGAAAACAAGAGGAGAAGCTGTGAAATATCTCCAAAACTAATTTTCTACACAATTTTAGGCACTTTATGATATCTTTTTCATATAAAGTATCGAAACCAGTACAAGGTGGTGGCCAGGTTAAGCCTTTTAGCTTTGCTACTGTTGTGACTGTGGCATTAGACCAACGGAAAAGCCACTCAAGAAGGCTGCCCTGGCTTCACCCTACCAGTCCGTGTTGGAGTGTGTGCAGTGATTGGAGTGTATGGAGAGTTGGAGAGCGAACGTGAATCAGAAATTGAAGCTAGTGACTCAGGCTGTTGGTAACACATTACAGCAGACGTTGCTGTCTTCAAAACGCCTGTTGATTTCCCACTTCTAATGGTGTCAGAACACACTGGTGCATGGGAGTGAAAGCTAATGGAGCAAACCCATTTCCTTGCTAAGCCATATCAGCCTGCAGCGGTTCACTGGGGAAAATAAGTTTGCAGACAGGGCTGGATGCCACTGCAGTGGGAATGAAGGATGGGCTGCCAGGAAAGGGGTACCCCTCTCACCGCCGTGTGACCTACTTTACATGCAATACTGGGAAGTGCTGGATGTAGTAGAAGGTTTTATTGCTGGTAAAATCTCAGAGGAAAAGAAACAACAGACTGTATTATGCAGAAGTGCATGTCAGAGGGTTATCTATGCACTGCAAGTCCATGTCATGTATTTCTATTCCGGCATGCCTATGTTTCGGGTACCTAAACACCTCTTCTACCACAAGAGTGGCATTTTCCGGTACAGGAACCAAAGTGCTGAGAAACTGGGGGAATTGTACAAGGTCATACAAGCACTTGTGATTAAACAAGTAGTTGAGCCTAAATTTCTTGTGTTAGGCTGGTGGTCTAACTGGTACCCATGCTACCCTGCTGGAAGGAAAACATCCTGTAGGTATCTCCTTCAATAGCTTCTGGGGAAGGTGCACCCAGAAGATTAGCACCTCTGGTGCTGATTCAAAGCAGAGAACTCATTTCCTCAAATTGAGCATCCCTTGCAGAGTGTGAGTTGCCAGCAATGTTCTGATTTGCACCGACGGAGCACTGTTTTCTGGACTCCTGCAGCTCTTACCTGCAACAATCTATAGAGCCAGTAGAATACCTACGGGTTTTCCCATTTGTCTTTTTCTCTGGTAATAAAGGGCTGAGAAGTGCTGTGAATCAAAAGATCAGCTACACTGGCACAGCTGTCACAGTGACCTGTTCTGCATCCTGCTGCACTGGCATTGCTTTGTATGGGAAGAATGAATTGAGATGTGCAGGGACAGGTGAAGCGTGTTGCTGCTTCAGAGTAAATGGATACTAAAAAGTGTGCATATGCATGATTTGGATGTTTCCTGGACTGCTGAGGAAAGCAACAAATGAGTGTGGTGAAGGAAATATTTTCTAAAACATTGGCAGCTTGGAGAATTCCACTTCTGTAATGTTCTTATAACTGCTGTGACCTAGAACTGGTTGAACATTCATCCTATTGTAATGTTTTGACACTGAAAAATGCTGATTTCAACAGTTAAGTTATATCTCTGCTTGTAAACATGTCTCTGAAATTGTTTTGAGGTTCCACATTTCGATAAGATTGGAAACATGCAACATTAAACTTACTCAGCTATTGGAATATGGGTATTTTCTATGGAATACTGGGAATGCTAAAAATACTTCTTCCAATGAACTAAGACATTTAGCATAGAATTCTGAATATCAGGCTCTACCCATCCTAGTCCAGGCTTGGCCGTGGCTGCGCTGTGGTTGGCTGTAATGCTGCTGAGTTGATGGGCTTCTCGGAGCTTTGTGAAACACTAATTTGAAAGTTTTTGGATGTCAAGTCTGTTTTGCGGCAAGAAACTGCATTTCACCTCCTCTAACCACAAGGACTTGTTGCCCATCTGGCTTCAGAGTAGGAGGACATACATGACTCAAAATTCTGCACTGTTCAGGCTGTCCTGACATTTCCCCCCTCCAATCATGAAAAGCTTTCCGCTGTGGCACCTGGCTTTGATCTAGCTTCTCTTTATGCCAACCATACATCATTAGTCTGTGTTTCCTACATTTAAAATTTATCTCTTGAATAGCACGAGGGTATGCTGGCATGATTACACAAAAGATGTAGTGATTGCAAGCTCCATCACATATACTTATCTGCATACCTATGTGTTTGATGATAATGTGGATCAGTCTGTCTGCAGTATTAGTCAGGAAGTGGTCTCAGATCAAAGTCTGTCATTTCTTTAAATACCTTTCAGTTGCTTCTGTATCTGAGAGCCACTCTGTTCTCTTCCAGTTCAAAGAAAAGCCGGTTGCTTTTAACCATTTGTAGTTTGTACTATAATAGGAGAACACAAGTCATGGAAGGTGACTGTTGCTTGTGCCTATCAAAAACCACAGTTTTTGGATGAAGGCAGGCGATGCAGAGGCATCTCATCAGTACAGGCATTCCAGTGCTCAGTACCTCTGCACTTTCTGAAGTTTTTCACTGTTATTTGGAAAGTTGAAGTCTTCTGAGTGCTAGAGCTGCTGTAAGTGCTTTCTGTTGCATTAGTCATCATTGCTGTCACCTCGTGCCCCTCACCAACTGATTGTCTCTCTCTGTGTAGTTCAGCTGTGAGAGCAATCAACAGGCAGTTTGTGGGTGCCTTCCCTACAGGGTGTCAACATAACTCCCCCTTGTCTCTCACTGTAGTGATTCAACATAAATGTTCTGAAGCCATATCAATGCCTGAAGAGCTTTCTCTCTCCATAATGCTTTGCAGCTTTTGGAATATGATTCCTTACTCTCAGAAGACCCCATCCAAGGTTAAGGAGTTTTAGAAGCTTGGAGCCATGTGCTATCTAGCTTGAAAGAAGCATGTGGCTCCTGTTCCTGTTGTGTACTGGGCTAGGTTTAATTAAAACTATACTTAGATTTGAATGTTTAATTCTTAGCAGGATCAACCCCAGTCACTTATTTAAAATTGTGTGAGACACCATTTAGCCTCTGAAGAATTTTAGTTTTTTTCAGTTATTCTGAAACCTTTTCTCATCAGATCTTGTGTTTTTTTCCTAGCCAAATGAAGTGTAAGGGGTGTCGATATTCCAGAGGGAAGCTAGTTGGCCTAGGTTTCTTACCTGTTGAATAGTTCTGAGATAGGTCTCTGTGCAATCACTCCATGTCAGAAAAACCTCACTAGATGCCACCATGCAGGTGGATTTGGATTAAAAAAAGGCATTCTGTTCTGAAGCAGGCTGAGGTTCCCTGCCTTAAGAGCAAACACCTTTATTACACTAGCTACAAAGTTCCCTTCCTTCCTGAGACTCACCAGCCTGTTCACTCACAGGTAAGCCCATTTGCTCACCAAAAGGGACTAGTCCCAGTACAGAATTGTTGCAAAAAAGGAGAAATTTTTTTGCCAGCTGACATCCATGGCAAAACTTAGAGATAACTTAAGTGGCCTGCAACTTTTGTCTAACGTCTATTCTATGAAGAAGCTGTGAAGTAGTTAAGTGAACTGTGGTCAGCTCCCAGGGACATACTGTAGAACCAGGTGCCTGTTCTTGCAAGCCCTATCAAAGAGCTGTGGAGCTGTCTAAGACTTATGACAAAGACTGTTTCTCCCTGCCCCAGTGAGGGTGCGTGCACCTCTTACAGGGTGTAGGTGAGGTGCTGCATTATAATGGAGAGGCCAGTTTTAGAATTCCCTTGGTCCTCCATTTCCAAGACTGTGCCAACTTCTGGAGAAGGTATTGTTCTGCTCTGCACTGCGCCACTTGGACACATCGTGCTCTTCAAGTATGTAGGGAGCTGAGATACAGCAAAGTGCAGTATGGGCAAAATAAGAAAAAAAGATCTATTAAGTGCAGAGGTTTTTCTACTTAATTTTCTGCTAACGTATGTTATTGCGGGAACTAAACCAATTGTGACGCATGTTGTTCCTTATGGTGAATTACTTGGATCCTCTCGCCATGATCTGCTCAGTTCAGTTATTCTGACGTTTCAGAAATTGCCTATTATTTGGCAAATCTGGCATTTGAAAAACAACTTTTTTTCTTTTGGTACTGCCTTCACAGTGAATGCCACTTCCTCTGGTGGGGAAATCAGCATGTATCTTCAGCCTTGGCAGTTGGCTTTTCTGAGTATCTCAAACAGGATTCACAGAATGCTAATGCACGGCAGCTCACGTCCCGTTGAACATGTTTCTTTGCTCTTAGCAGCTGTCTTGTACTTCTGTTCCAGCACTTCTGTATCCATTTTTATTTTTTTTTATGTTAAGAATTTTCACAACAGTAAGAAGGGTACAAAATTTATGTGGCAGCAGTGGTAACTACAGTCCTAAAATGAGCAATATACTTTGCAGTGAAACATGACCAGCTGGCCCAGCCATATGAGTCTGGTGATTCTTCATAAGCTTGTTTTGACTAATTTTGAAGGTGTCTCTGATGAAGTGCCAAAAATGAGGACAGACTTTGCTGCAAGGGGACTCTCATCACCTTTTTGTTTCTTGGTTACAAAGCCACCTGTACTCAAACCAAGATGGCTGTTTTCACCTCTAATTGGAAATCTCAGCTAAGTCATTTAATTGAGGTCAATCTTTGCCATCTTGGATAATGATATGATGCCACCTTCCAGGTTGATTGGCCACTTGCTCCACAGCGGAAGCACCAGTAAGTAATAGGTTTAGATAAGAGACTGATCTAACGCTGCAGGTGCTATTTATGTCTTCTGCAGAGAGCCCTTTTTGTGTTCTGGCATCGCTGTTTCGACACAGTTTTATCCAAGCATTTCCTGTCTGCATGCACTAGCAGCAATAGAAGATGGAATACATCAAACAGCTCTTTTGACAGAAAATGCCTTTAAAAATCTTTCCGTAGAGCATTGACTTTATTCTGAATTCCTTTTCCCCCAGTGAGATGCCTGGGCAAGAACTCCTTATTTTAACCCATTCTTCTCTGCTGTAAAATGAATTTTAAAAAGTTGAAACTCCTTGTTTGTCCCTTTTCTCTTGTGCGCCTGCACAGCATTGGATTTTTCTTGAAAGTAGTATCATAGAATCATAGAATGGTTTGGGTTATGTTAGGGTAAGGGTTTTTTCCTTCTTTTTATATTGCAAAATGCCTCATTTCAGACCTGATCTGTGCTTTGCCTTAACCAAGTTGCCATCAAGAGCCTACTGTTGCCTTTTGTCCTAGCAGGTCAGTCAGCAAAAAGTTCCTCAGCAGATTCCTATCCCATCAAAGCTGCCTTAGATGAGGGTATCGGCCGTGGAGCCCAACAGGCTGTGGGATGCCCGGGGTGCATTAGCCAAGTGCCAGGAGAGACTGGGGTGTGGTCTGGCATCACTCTTTGCCTGCCCTCCTAAACTGGGGTTCCCAAAAGAGCTGGTGGATTTCTCTTCCCACCAAGCTTCCCAGCCTCTGCACCCACCCATGAGATTTTTCTTAGGCAAACCGTGGGAGTCGCGATTTTGCAGGAATCTGGCCCAGAGGGGAGTGGGAAGCTGAAGGTAGCAATCCTGGAGAGTGGTGTTTTGGCAGTGCCCCAGCAGCTTCCTACGGTGTTGGGCTGATCTGAAGTGAAATAGGGATAATCTGAAAGGAAAAGTGGTTTGAAGCAGTTTTAATAAAATAAAAATCGTGTGTTAGAAACCAGAAAAATTAGTCCAGTAGAAAATTCTCAGTGTTTTGCTGGCATTATTACTAAATTTGTCGCTTTTTATTGTTTCCAATTATTTTAACCCTTTGAATACAAATCCCACAGTAGTAGGTTTTTACATTTCTTCCTTACTCTTCCAGTGTTTAGGAAAATTCTTTGCTCCTCTGGTTTGGTTTACCCACCTAAAGATAACAGAAGAGAAAGTCAAACCCCTTTCCCTTGCCCTGACACTGCGAGGGGTGCTCGTTGCTGGCGTGGGGTGCCCGAAGAGGCGCAGCAGCCGCCGGGGCTACCGGGGGGTTCTCACCACCTTCTTCCTCCCAGGGGCTTCCCCAATCGCTTCTTGGGCAAGGGCTGCCATTTCTCGTGCAGTAACAGACGACAGCGGAATGGAAAGCTAGAAAAGCGCAGTGTGATTAGTTTTAAAGGGTAGCACAAACAGTAAATGAAAATTATGACCAGTTGTGAACGGGAGAAGCGTGAAGGACTGAGATGAATTAATACTCTTCTAGCTCCCTTATAAATGAAAAATGGGCATAAAATCCCCGGCGTGCTGATTTGCATGCATGAGAAACGGGGCTGGCTGGGTGAAAAATGGTCCATGGTGCCCATCCTTCACTTGTTAAATGATCTGGACAAGGGGTAAGAGGGAGATTCATCACTGGTGCGTTTGTACACGAGCTTTTTTGCTCGTTGGGCCGGGGAGCCGTTTCAGTGCCGTTCTCCCAGCCGGGTGACGCCCCATGGCTGCTTCTCCGTAAACTGTCCCAGCTTTGTGCACCCTCCCCACTGCGCACGGTCGCACCGGGGCACTCTGGGGAGGCACGACAGGCCTTTCCCAGCTACGGACGGGTACCCCGAACCCCAGCCGAG
>NW_010263603.1:0-6337 GCF_000690775.1 Eurypyga helias | reverse complement strand
CCGACTGTTTTTTTTTCTTTGCTCTTCTTTTAATTTCAGGGTTTCAGAACATGTTCACCACCTCCCGGGCTCCTTCTGTGGGATGTCAGTTCTGCAATTCGTCTAGGTTACAAATTGGTTTGCTTTGCAGGTTTGTAGCTTGAACCAGAACTGCTAGTGGGAAACTCAAATGAATAAAGTGAAAGAGACCCTCCAGGCACCACATGAATTTCTAGCACAGATTCCCAGTGCCACCTAGAAAATAGAATGAGATCAAACACTAATCCGTCTGTGTCTGAAGGATGTTATGGAATCCAGTGTGGCCCAAAATGGACACATCAGCCTTTTTTAAATACGAGTTACATTTCTGATACATGACAGAATGGAAGCACACAGCCTGGCTTTCTCAAGGCAGTATGAGACTTGCATATACGCTTGCATATATTTGCTGCATATCTGTATTTCTGTAATTGAGTTACTGTAGGCATGTTTTTTCTTAATGCAAATTGCTTTAAAATTCTCTCAGACCACATTTAATAACACCTATTCCTGTACAATGCTATTCTGTGTGTAAGGGTGACCTTCCCTTGCAAACCAAAATGCAGTGAATGTGGTGAAAGCAATATGTTTCCACAATCCCAGTCACTAGATTTATGATTTAATAAACAGAACAGGAAAAAAAAATCAGCTAAAAAAATCCCCTCCAGCCCTGCCACTTTGCTGAGAGCACCTAATTGCTCCAGAGCTCAATAAGAAGTCGCAGTTTAATAAACTCCACCTGGTGTTGCCTCACCAATGCCGCTTTGTACATCTCTATTGCCCAGGATTTCTGAGGTTGATTTTGTTGTTCTGAGTATTTTGATTTTGCTCAAGTTAAAATGAAGGATTGCAAATTCTAATTTGCGGTGATCTGGTTTTGTGAAAGGAACTTGGGATGAGCAAAAGTAGAAATAAGGCTCATAGTCCTGTGTATTAAACAATTTCTTGTCACTAGAGTGTACGGTCTCAATTCTGCAAAGTTTCTTTACCTGCATATTTAAATGTATGTTTAAGACCATTTGTTTTTTTCCACATGTAACCATGTCTTTAAATCTATCTCTACACATAAGAGCTTCGGTCAATGAAGTCATAAAGCAAAATGCAATAACTACGTTTTCACAGCAAGTGAGAATGAAGCTGTAACACGGTTCTAAGCAATATGCAAACTGTGACATATATTACAGCTAATGTCATAGGAGGAAGGGAACATTTCTGGCATGGGGAAAAGATTGACACTGGCAGCTAATGGGTGATAAAAACAAAACTCCTAAATCACACCAGCAGCACACACAAAAATTGAAGCTGTCACCGTGCTAAGAGCTCTAGAAAAGAAAATACAAAACTCCCCGTCTGTCTAGCCAACATCAGAAAATAAGGCAAAAGTGTGAAACCAAAGAGGAGTATAAATTCATTCCAATTGCTCCCAGATGCCTCAAGGAGGGAAGAGGAGGAGATTAAATCAACTGTGTTGAAAGAGAGGGAATCCAATGCATCCGAAACAGAGCAGGACAAAAGCAAATTGAAGCCCACGTTAGTGGTACTGAAAAACAAGCAGTCTGAGGAGAATTTGATCTGAATACAAGTAAAACGAGTTGTCTGTTAAATTTGATTTACAAGAAGAAGGAAAAAAAAACCCTCATGGGCAGACCACAGGAACAAAAAGAACGATTTAATTTTAACAAACTACAGTGAATGCTGCAGATGGAATAATGACAGGGAGGTCTATGTGGGTAAGAGGTTAGTGTAGATTCCAGAAAAAACAGCCTTTTCAACCCATTTCATTACACCTAACAGAGCACCTGTGACTAGTTGAGCCATTTGTTTTCTCCTCTTTGTGAGGTTCATACTTATACTACTTCAATATTAAATTTTGCATATACAGATGACATAGGATCTGAAAAAGCAAAACTAGGAGAAATGTGCGAGAAGTCATCATTTGCTTCTTCAACCGAAAGAACTCCCAAAGTTCTGGATATCCTATTGCCTCAAATGTTTACTACACCGGACATAGGATAGACAGCTGTGTATGAGCTTGCCCTGGCAAAGGAGTGGAGTGGGTAACCTCATCTACCCTTTCAGTCTCTAAGCTTTGATGATTCATGTTTTGCAAGAGCAGCTTTGCTTATAAATAAGAGCAGGTTTAGCAAGTGAAACCAGTTAGCCTTTAAACACAAACTAAAGGTCTGCCCCCTAACAAAAGGAAGAGCTTAAGTCAAAGAGCAAACCTTTCTTGCTGTGAAATGCTTTGCAGAGTTTAATTTCACATGGAGGACCAGTAGCACTCACAGCAGGAAGGCAGAATGAGTCATGTGGAGATGTTGGGAATTGGGATGAGAAGGCATTGCAAAAGTACTCATAATGAAAATTGCTTATCATCCTGTCCTTTGTTCTTCAAACAGAGATGACTTTGGCACTGTATCCTGTTCCAAGGAAAGAGAAAAACCAGGAGCGTGCTAGGCTGAAGGCTAATTCCACCAGCACTCTTACCATCCCAAAAGGCAGGGCAATTGTTCCACATTACGTGGTGTAATGCAAGATAAAGGAGAGAAAAAAATATTGTTAGAAAGTAGGCTGATTCTTTGTTGTCTTTCTGTGTGGAGTGATTTATTTCACACTGGATGAGAGAGAAAAAACACCATTCTAATTTGACAGAGCTCCTACCTTTTTTTCACAGTCCCTTGCACTACTCCATATGATAAAATGCAAGGCAGAAGATGTTCAGAAATCTTGGGAATGATAGAAACTGAAAAAGCCCAAACCCTCCATCCAATTTAACTCCAGTTTGGTCTTGCCTCAACATTCATATCACTGCCAGTTCAGCTGAGAGAAAAGGAGACGCTGAGGAAGAAGGCTGCAGCCCAGGACAAGAGCACACACCCTCAAAACAGCCTACATTGGTTGCTATTTCACAGGTGCTTTTATTCCTGGCCACCACCTGCACAAGGAAGGGCACTTCATTTACCTTGTGAAGAAAAAAAATCCAGAACTCTTCACAACATATCTCTCAGGGTCAGATGGTTGAAATGGTGTCTTTGGGCAATGGCAAAATAATGACAGGAATAGGTACAAGGGTCAGTCCTAGCTGCTTATATTCAGTTTTCTGATGTTCCTGAGGGTTGATGTTGCCACATCCTTTTTTTTTTTCTCCACTCTCTTTTCTATTTGTGGGTAGAAGAAAATATAGGCATAGATATGTTTCCTAAAAAGTGCCTGTTTTAAACAAGGCACCAGGTACTGAACGCTGAATCACAAATCACAAAGTCCAACATTCCTCTCCAATGCTATCTTGGCACAGATCCTGATAAACACACAACAGAATATCAGATTAACTTTTTCAGGGAAAGGGAGAGTGATTCTCTTCCTGATGTGGTGGGTAATTCATCTTGCTGTGAATCAATGAAACCAAAGCAAAGACAATCTATACTAGCATAGTTTATCCTTCTCCTTTGGAAATGTCTATTCCTCATCTGCTTTTGCTGCTTCCCATGAAGCAATTGGATTAGACCAAAATATCCCCTGATTCAGAGTAAACACTCTCCTGCCAAGCTTTGGGAAACACAGAGATGTCTCATCGCGGTGGGGGTCAGTCAGTTCACTTTGTACATAAGAGCGCAGCCCCGTGTTTTGTTCCTCTGGCAGAGAGCAGAGTCAACCACAGGAGCAAGGAAAAAGCCCAAGGGGCCCTTCCTTCCCCTGTGTCAGTCATCCACCCCAGCAGAAAGTCAGGGTGAAACACTCCCCCATGATCCATTGAACAGCAGCCTGCACTGGGGGAAATGGCTGGACCCCACAGGGACCTGAGAACAGAAGCCAACAGCAAGCACGCTGCAAATGTGTTCAAAATAAACATTGTCCTGGCTCTAAAATTTACAAATGAACAAGACTTTTATGGTATGTGGGCTTTTTCAATTAGTTTGAGTATCTCTGAAAGGGGTGCCATGAATTCAGCTTCCTTGATGCCTTCCTCACCATGGTGCAGGAGGAGTAGCCTGGTGGCATTTCCTTTAGATTTTGCTTGTCCACAGCAAGTTCCTGAGGAACTGAGCAAAACAAGGGTCCTCTGGCTGGTTGGCCTGGGCTGAGTCAGTCGCCTGCTTGGGAAATGTGTCTGTCATGTTTGAGGACCTTCTGCTTTCACATGAGGTCAGGCAGAAGGCAGAACAGGTCCATGACAACCCAGGAAATCTGGAGGTGGAGAAATAAAGGGGTATGGATCTCTAATTCAGAGCAGATTAAAAAGACAGTACTGGAATATGAATCTATATTTCTAGACATACCCCACAACACAAGGATTACTTCATTCAGCAGCAGGAGACATAGGAACATCCATATCCTAGATTTAAGTTTATTGTGCTTTTAGTGTGGGATTTGGCTTATTTAGCTTCTGACATACATATGTAAGCCAGTCAGCCTAAGTTCCCTTTATAGTCAACGGCAAGAAAGAGACACTTCCAAGCCTGATCTACTCTGAAAGAATTCCACAGGCTGAGACAAACTAAACTTTTAGTGTCTTTCACCTGGGGTGATTGTTTTCTGATTGTCATGAGGTAAAATATTTCATAGACCTATAGTGAATCTCCAATAAATGCAATCTCCTAGAAAGTATGTCAGTAAAGATAATGTGATTTTTTTAGACAACTTCTTTCAATAAGCAGCACTTATTTAGATAATCCCTTGAACCACCTATCCTGCACCACAGATTAGAATTAAAGGAGTCTGCTGGCAGGGTCACGTGTCTATAAGTGAGATCCACGCTTGGATATCCCGCACAAATCCCCATCCTCATTGCTGTTACTGCCCAGGAGCACTGCAAGGGCAGCGAGCTCTGTCTGCCAATGCAGCTGAATGGGCTTACCCATCAACCCACCACCCGTCCCACCCCAAAGCCTCACTTGTCACACATCTGAATTTCAGCAAGCCAAGAAGGCATGGCAGCCCATCTCCTACTAGCACTCTGGGTCACAGGATGGTGAGGAGCTCCAGATGGTCCTGGTGGAAAATGTGCACCCTAAGAAGGCTACTTGGAAGACAGTGCCATCGGGACACCAGAGCGGTGCCTGGGCAACCTTGCCTGCCCCAGCTGCCAGCAGATCAGAGGATGCCCTGACCAGCTATACCTGCATGGCACATCCTGCGGTGGGAAAGACATCACTGCTTTGCATTATAAATGCATTAAGCAAAGGTGGGTAAGGGAGGGAGCTGGGGGAGCTTCAAGATAAAACACACAGGACCTGGCAGGTCTGAGGGCTGCAGCTGATGGTTTCAGGGAGGAGTTGGGTTTAACGTATCTGAGCAGGAAGGACAGGTTAGTCATGCATATGGCCTAAAGCAAGGAAGAAGCAGAGATGAAAGATGGGGAATCCCAAAGAGAAGAGAGGTGTAGGAACACACACACCCAAATAAAGAAAACCCCAAACTTAACTTTGGGAAGGGCAGCTTGCTCTGGTGTCAGGAGAAGTATACAAACAACTGAACAGCCATATTTACTTTTTTCCCCATACCAGCAGTGCATACATGTTTTTGTGTCCCTTTAAACCAGGGGAGTGGCTGCTCACATGTGATGCAGTCTGATGCAGGGGTGAGCATGGCTGTGGCAAACAGCCTTCACTCTGTTATCCTCACTGCTTTTGTGCTTGTGCATGTGGGTGCAGGGCACATCCCACAGATTTTTGTCCTGAGAGGTTAGGGATGCTGTCTCATGAATTGAGAAGATGGCACATAGTCTGTAAGGCATATAAAGAATCTGCTGAATGATGTTAAATACTAAATAATATTAACTTTCCTATTGGATAGGCCACAGAACCATAGGATGTTTGAAGTGGGACCTGATGGAATACATCCATGGGTCCTGAAAGAACTGTTGGATGGGGTTGCAAAACCTCTATCTGAAAAGTCGTGGCAGTCTGGTGAAGTTCACACTGACTGGAAAAGGGGAAACGTAACCCCCACCTTTAAAAAGGGAAAAAAAGAGGATCCAGGGAACTACAGGCCAGTCAGTCTCATCTCTGTGCCTGGCAAGGTCATGGAGCAGATCCTCCTAGAAGCCATGCTGAGGCACATGGAGAATGAGGAGGTGATTGGTGACAGCCAACATGGCTTCACCAAGGGCAGATCGTGCCTGATGAATATGGTGGCCTTCTACGACGGGGTCACGACCTTGGTGGATGAAGGACATGGAACTGATGTCATCTACCTGGACTTGTTTTGTATACTGTCCCACATGACATCCTCGTCTCTAAAATGGAGAGACATGAATTTGACCGATGGACCGCTCGATGGGTAAAGGAACTGGTGGGATGGTCTCACTCAGAGAGTGGTG
>NW_010263602.1:94592-152166 GCF_000690775.1 Eurypyga helias | reverse complement strand
GCTCACGGCTTCCAGCCTGTGCTGACATCCAGAGGTCCTTCCTGGACCGGTGTGCAGCCCTGGGCCGTGCCCTTGCCCTCCACAAGCACTCGATGGTGTTTGTGCGGTCTCGGCTTGCTTCCCACACCTGCCCCATGCTTCCCTACTCATTCATGTTCCTGCTGTTGAACCCAAACTGCCTCTGCCCTGTAGGAACGCTGATGTTTAAGAACGCAGGGGTTCAAGAAGAGAGATATTTAACATCACAAATCTGATCTCTCTTGAGGCTGTCCAATTATATCCCAAACTTGTAAAATACGTTTCTGGTTTCTGTTGTATTTGGAAAAATACAGTAGTATCTAGGTGTCCCAGCTCAGCAATATCCCTTTGTCTCGTGGTCCTGATCTCTCTTGAGGGAGAGCATACGGTTCTGCTTCTTCCTTACGGTGTCTTGTATTCCATACCTGATTATCCAGGAATGTTGGCAGTTTCTGTAGTCTTGGAGTACAAGTCTTCCATTTACTAGTCTAGTTTCAGGCTGCCACGTAACCAATACTAACTTTTTGTGAAAGAATATGTTCTTTAGGCTTTGAAGTTCCAAGCTTTACTTTGGAAATATCATTGCTGTTATTATTAAACAAACGGTAGTTGTTCTTCAGTGGTTGTGCATACATTTGCACATTTTCAACTTATTATTACAGTACTGATATCAGTGATTTTTTACTGAGGCTTTTAAGGTGAAGCTCTAAGTGTATTCTGTATTTCATATTGAATACTAACTTGTGTAACCTCTTGAGAATATGTCTTCTGGATGTATTTCTAACATATGGTCAGATACTATGCTTTCCTCCATCTCCTGGCTGCTTCGAGGACTGGGATCCAGTAGGGACTGGTAGAATTGGGGTTAGCAAAATTTCATTCTTTTCATAAGCAAGTATGAAAATAAGTTGACATGTTACTGTTGCAGTTTGTTATCAAGTATCTTTTAATCTTACTGTACTGTCTTTCAGATTACTAATATTAGTATTTGTTTAATCAGAAGTGGAAGACAGCTTATTTTAGGAAAAAAAAGGATGGTGTGTTAAAGAGTAGGGGAGAAAAATGCAGTCCCTTTAAAGTGAAGAGTTATGTGGTAAAATGTTCAATAAATAGCTGTCAGGTGAAATTTTCAACCAATTGAAGTCACTTGTGAAACTCCCATTGCCTTAGAAGGGGTTAGCAGTTAGTAATTTAATTTATTTACTTTAGCGGATGACTTCTGGCAAGTCTATGAGAACATGAACAGCTTTGGTTGCAGGCTTTCTCCAGCACTGTCATGCTTACTTCATGGAAACATTCTATGTCTAGAACTTAGAGTAGGGCTTTTTGTGAAGGACTGTTACACACTACAGCCGTATGTCACTGAGGAGCAGCAATTACGACTTTAAATTGAAATACTGTTGATAATTTGTGTGTCTAGTTAGTCCAGTCTAGGTAGTTGTTGCAATTCTGGGTTGTACCGCTGTTAACTGAAACGACTTCTGCGTTGCGTTGCAGACTCCAAGTGTGGAACTACTAAGAGATAGGCTGTATTAAATCGCTTAGATACTAAGCTATATAGCCGTGAAGTTCAATCATATGGTTTTTCTTACCATTTTTAACATTTCTGGATAAAGACAAATAGCGAACAGGGTTTTTGAGCTCAGTGTTATTACACATTTAATGTGCAAAAATAGTCCTGTATCTCACAAAATTTGGGAATGTATCCTAGTATGGACTTCTGTTCTACAGCTGAACAGCATGTGACTGCTCTGATGTTTATCAGTGCTTCTAACATACGTGCGTAGTGAGATTCCAGTCTGCTGTCCATAGTCTCATACAGAATGAAGACTTTACTCTTCCAAAATTTCCAAGACATGTAAGGAATTTTTTTTTGTTCCTGAAACCTCCAGATCATTCTAGGTGCTCTGAGTAGGTTGACTTCTGGTCAGTAAGAGTTGTCTGGTTGGCACAAGGTGGAAAGACTTACTCTGCTCTTTTACCACTTTGTTGGATAAGGGGAATAAGACATGTTTTCTTAACGTTTCTAAAACTACTCAGGAAGTTGGAACAGAAGTCTTTGCAGTATGTACTACTTCCAGTTGCGGGTTTTTTTTTTAATCTTTAAATTAGACTTTCACATTTGAAAAGCTCTCTTTAAAGTCTTTAGGGCTAATCTATTGGGGTTTGCTTTGTTTTGGTTTTCCCAAAAATGGAAGTCTTTGCATTGTGTGGAAAGTGGTGATACAGGTCTCTTGGGTCATAAAGAACCAGATTTGCAAGACATAACTTACTTTTCAAGTATTCTTCACTTGCTTATATCTATAGATTCACATTGCGCTTACAGTTTTAGGAATGCAGTACTGTAAGGCCTATTGTTCCCTTTTTGGGGGGTTGGTTTAGACAGATTTAGATTTTCCAGACAGATATTTGTAGAACTTATCCTTAAAAACCTTGAACAAGAAAAATGCTGCCACCTCTGTAGGCGAGAGTGAAGTTGCAGAAAGTGAGAAACTTTCTCACTTGTGTAAGTGTTCTTTGCTGGAAATGAAGCTGCTGATTATAAGGACTTGCTTCTGGTAAGCTTTATGCTCTACAACTTAAAAGTATATTGTTCTAATTGTAAGAACACTGTAAGTATGGTTTCTGCTTCAAAAACTGCCTTGGTTGTAGACTAACTGTCACAAGAGTTTATTCTAGTTTTGTGAAGACCTTTCTGTTTGAGTAACTCGTAAAACACTTCAGAAATGCAGAGCTGAATGTGAGACAGTGTGTTCTCTTTATTGGACACTTTTTCAAACAAGAAAACTTCTAAAAAGATACTCTGATTAAGTGCAGCTTTGTACTCAAAGTACTTGGGTTTGGTTTTGTACAGTTGATAATTTGTACAGTTTGTGTTCAAAATGTGTATTAGTTACGAGTTTGCATATAACTACTTTCCCTTATACAGACAATTTGTCATAAAAGAGGTTTTTATCTCTTCAGGTGAAAAGGTTAGCAGCTTAACTTACGATAACTGTTCTCTAAAGTTACTTCAATACTGTGATGCTTATAATGAATTCAGTTAAACATAGAAATGCAGAAAGATCAGCTAGACCATCCTCTGCCCTTTGGAAGTGTACGGAGATCATTCCCTCTGATGACGAAATTCATCTGTGTTTTGCTTGTTTCAGCAGCTCATCACCCCATGGTTAAAGTTTTACCTGACACTCAATTTAAATATTTTTGCTTTGCATGAAGCTGATTGTCTTGTTACTTCAGAAAACAGATGATTGTCCTTGTAAGGCTGGTTTATCTATTACATTGCCATTAGCTGCTCTCCGTATTTTCTGGTCTACTGAACTTCATCATAGGAATATGAATGTTGGCAAGATGCACAATTTGATTGTCCATGATTTTAAAGATGTTTTTATTAGTTCAGATTTAAGTGAAGTATTTAAACACCAATATCTGTTTGATTAGTGGGTGCACTGTATCAGACAAACTAGTGTTAAGAAGGGTAAAAGCTTACCTTTTAGAGAATACTCAGTAGTAGAGCAGTGGGATTTGGCAGTGTTTTACAGCTTTGTCATAAGAAATACCTGATTGATGTCCCTAAAATGTAGTGGTTTGAACTTTGTTTAAAACAGAAAATCTAAAAGTCAAAAAGGAAATGAATGTTCTTGGAAATGGTAACATCCTGATTTATCTAGGTTTTGTTTTATTGGTACATATATATGTACTAAGATCTCAATTTTTCAGAGCTAGTAGTTTTATTTTTATTATTATTTTTGTGAATTGAAGTATCTCTATAGTATCTCTAGTGTAGGAAGGAAAAACAGGAATATAGCTCAAATTCAGAACTGGAGGAGCTATGCAACTGGGTTACTGTGCCACATCCGAATACATTAAAGGGGGAGGAGAGTGGTAGAGCCTGCCCTGTATAGTTGTGTTTGAAAGATCCTTTGCCTATATAGTGTTGAAGTTAGGAATGTTATCTCCACAGCTAAAGAATCTAAAACCAGCAAAAATAGATACTGTCAGAGAAGATTTGCCATGGTGGTCAGTTACTTATTAATTAAATGCTCTAAGGACATTCCAGATTAAAGGCCTGCATGAGGTGGAATGGTGCAGGTGTATTTTCTGAATTTAATCCTGTTTAGTCTTTCAATTTGTGACCTGGATGATAGAACAAAGCAGATTTACTATCTGCCTGGACAATACAAATCTGGGAGGGAATAAAAGCATTAGAGTGTGAAATGGTCTTGACAAATTGGATGAATGATCTGAACTAGATGGGATGCAGTTCAGTAAAGAGGAACACAAAATAATACATGTGGGTTGCAACAGTAAACTTAAATGTGAGAAACAACTGGCTGGGAGACAGGTCTGCAGCTGTGTTATAGAATGAACAAAAGGGGGTCAACAGCAGTTGGTTAAAAAAACAAGAGCCTTAGTGGGATACATAAACAGGATTGTTCTTGTGTGTAAGATACAAAATTGTTCTGCACTACTCGTCATAAGGCCTCAGGTGATGTACCGTCTCCATTTTTCGTTACTCTGCTCCAAACAGACTAGGACCGCTTGCAGAGTATCTAGAGAAGAGTTTAGAGGAAGGACTGAAAGAATTGCAATTGTTTAGTCTATAGCAGAGATGGGGAGACGTAATAATAGGGTTCAGATATGGTAAAGATTGCTACAGAGAAGAACGTAATAAACTGCTCTCTCTGGGTAGGATAAGAAATAATGGTCCTAAACAGCATAAGGGGAGATTTTGATATTAGGAAAACTTGCCAGCTCTGTGGATAGATAATCACAGGGTTAAATATCTGAGGGAGGTAATGGGATATCTGTTGCTGAAAGTGCTCTGTGTTAAATAACCTCCTTTTAGAGGTGATTTAGGTATAGTTGGTTTGTGGTTGGCACAGTAGGTGGGATGGTTTGTCAGCATTAGGTCTCCACATTTTTAAATTCTTTGTAATTTTGCTGACCATGATTCAAAAAACAAAACAAAACAAACCCCAAACAAAACCAACAACAAAGCCAAACTTCATGGTGGAGTAAAAAAAAAAAAGTGTTGTGACAGTTTGTAAGATTTAGGCTTTTTAAAAAATCATCAAATATATTCATTAAAGGTTTGTTAAAGCCTTCTGCAGTGTTATATTGAAAATAACTTTAACAGAGTCCTCATTGTAGGTTTAATGACATTGACGTACCTTTATGTGTTTTTATGATCCAGTAGAAATAAACTGAGCTATAATCAAAGCCTTTCAAAAGACTAAGCTGAAAAGAAGCAAAGTTAAAATACTAAGTCTAGGGAATCAGGTGCATCCCAGACTTTGAAACAGCAAATCATGCAGCTTCACGTTCTTTCTGTAAAACAGAGATAACTGTTATTATCTGAGAGATATTTTGAGGGATAACCATCACTTACGAAGTATCTTCAGCTTCCTGAGGAGTATGTTATATAAATATGATGTAATTTCAAATTGGTTTGTGTTCCGTGAATTAGAAATAGATTTCAGTTTCTCATGGCCATTGCTGTGTAATAGTCACAGTATGGAAAAGCCTGAATAAAAATGTATGCTTTCTACTAAATGTGCTGGTTTTAAACAAAATCTCTCCTTTGAGATTTTTTTTTTAGGTGATCTAAAAATACTTGATTAAATTTGAAGAACTAACCTTGACACAAATGACTTGTTAAAGCTTCTTAGGGTTAAAAGTACTGCACGATGTGATAAAACTCTGTTTTGAACCAAGCCAGTTTAATTATTCTGCACTTTCTCTATTCCGAATCAACTGCCTACATTCGACGTGACCCTGTTCCAACTCTTCTGATTTTTGAAATTTGACAAAGCTGCCTTGGGCTTAGTGACGAATGAAGGATAGACTGTGTCACACATGTACATGCTCTGTAATTAGGAAAAGGGTTAAAGTGAAACAAATTCTATCACATTTTCAATGTTTAAAAGAGTGTAGAGGATTTAGATGAAATAATGCTTTCAATCTATTACTGCCTAATTCTAATTAGGCTTTTAGGGCATTTTTTCATCTGACCAGTGATAGGATTAAGCTTTATATATACTTTAACTTCACAGGGTATCATCATGCTGTTTGTTGTAATTGATGGGAAATTGGTCACTAAACCAGAGGAACAAGGTGTTCGTAACTGATGTGGCACTGGGTTTAGATCCTGATGTTTGCTTATGTATAGTTGCAAATGTAGCAGGACATGGTGAAAGTTAGTTCTAAAGGTTTCTCACACTTCAGTTATATAAATGTGATCTCAAAGCTGTTAATGAGAATCCTATTTCTAAAAATCAGTAAAGGAGGAAAGCAAACACTGGTCATGTATTTGATGCCAGAAAAGGAATTTGTTCCTTTCTTCAAATACTTTGTCTTCCAAGGATTTTCCTTATATATATCACTGCAGTACAGAGACTTTTTTGCAGAGTATTATAAAGGGGTCACAGTATCTCATGCAGTAAGGGCACAAAGGCTTAAGTCTTAGGCAGGGACAGATGCACCTATTCTCTAAGCTCCACCTGAAGAGCTGTAACTGAGAAGAAATTGTCAGATGGAACTGTCTGAAAAAGGCTGTGTTAATCCAGAGTCTGCAGAAGTATTTCTTGCAGAGTGGACTGGGGGAGTGTATAGACAGTGACTGACTAGAAGACTTGCAGTGGGAATCTGTTAACATTACAACAGATGCTGGGGTTTGTTTGCTTTTTTCTGTTTCCAAGTGTCTAACATTTCTTTGGCAACTTTAAAAATTGTATTTTATTAATCATTCTAAAGTTAGACTGTATTGGTACATGTTTTCTCTTCCACCCACAGCCGCCTTTTCGTTTACTTGTGCTTTCTCTATACATGTCTCTTTCAGAGTATAGCTAGCAGCGAGTTTTACTGGTTAGGTATACATGAGTATATAGCTTTTGTTAGAAACTGGTCTGTCTAAATTGTCACTTGCAAAAATTTGACAATGTTTTTCTGTTTTGCTCTGCTGCCAGCGCTGTTCTTTGGGTATTTCCTCAAAAGCTAGGCTTCAGGAAAAGGGAAGCTAACCAGATGTTCTAAGTTCTTTTCAGTCCTCAGTCTGCAACCTTTCTGGTTGGGTTTTTTGTTTTAATTTTTTGGTGGGGTTTATTTTGTTGTTGTTGTTGTTTTTGTTTTTATTTTATTTTATTTTGCCCTGGAAAAATAGACAAAATAGCAAGCCACTACAGCTTATCCTTTTTTTTTTTTTTTAACTAGTTTTATAGCTTTAGCAGAATTGTAGTGTTTATTGCATCATTTTTCTGGAAATTTTGCTATATACAGTGCATTGCAAAAAAGAAAGACTGAAAAAATCATTATTCACCGTATCATTGTGGAGGGCTGTAGTAATGCAATTACTTTTCATATATGCTTTCACAGTTTTAAATCTGTCTGTGAGAAAGTGGTTTATAACAGAAGTGTAGTTATCTCATTTCTCTTCACTGAGGTCAGCTGAGAATTTCTCTGGCTCATATAACTGGGAATCCACTGATCCTTTATTAAGAGGATTCCTAAGATACTTCAGATGGAAAAGGTTATTCACATAGCTGCCATCTCACAGCCAGTGCTGAAAAGGACAATGAGAAACACTTACTCTTTGTATGATGTCCTAGTGCATATAAAGCTTTGCTTCCCACCTATACCCCCTCCCCCCAAGTGAAGTCTATATAAAAGTCTGGCTATCTCAGATTTATTTTCCTACTTTACTGCTCATTTCAAGAATTTTTAGATGCTATGTCTTATCTCAGTGTAGTTCTTGACATTTAATTTGAAGGTCTTAGTTGTTGAACAAAAGACAATTTTGCAAATCCTCCAGAATCCTCTGTATTTTCTTCTCATAAATGGATTGCTTTATGGACTACAGTTTGCTGTCAAGACCATTTGAATTATCCAAGTGTGTGAGGGTAAAGGAACAGATTTCTGGATGTTAAGATCTAGACAGTCCATTGTTGTTGGTTTCCCCCATAATAAACCCTCACACCAACAGTACAGGTAATTCATTTCTTGTTAATATTAGTGAATTTCAGTTATGTCACTCATGATCTGAAAATACCCAAGTTAATGACAGCCCAGGAGTGGTTTTATTGCAACTTCCTATATTGCATGAAGCGTTATCTTTTTTTCTCTCCTGTCGAAATCTGGATGTAGAGAGGGAATCTTTTTCAGGGGTATGGAGGTGAAGGCAGACCAGTTAATGTCATTTCATCCGGTGTGACTCATGTCTCATTGATTTTCCACTTGAGAGGTAACTCTGGTAATCAGACCTTTGTGTCCTGCTTTCAGGGCATAGCTCATGGTTGAATTTAGTTGCAGTTGGATCAACTGCCTTTTTAAAAAACTCTTCTTAGATTCTTCTATGTCTGTATTGACTTGGCCCAAGAAATTCTCCCGAAGAAACCATTACGAAAGGTCAGGAGGTTCTCCGTGAGAAACAGGAGAGCTTTGGAGAGGCTTACTCTGTCATATTCTTGGTACCATTTTCAGTTTTAATTTGTGTGTCACTGTGGCTTTGTTATACGACTTGTACCAAATAATCATGCGGACGTTTCATTTCATCCTATCTGTTCCATCAGTAGGCCTGATTTGCAGAACTGGCATGAGCTAGGATTTTGATAATGTTTGCTCATCTTCTCTAAACTGTGTCCTTCGCTACGTGTGGGCTATAGCACAGCTTCCCTGGTTGGTTAGCTCTTGCTACTGCTTTGAAACAGAAGTTTGCTTTTCTTACTCTTAGAAATTAACTTCCACTGAAGGCTGGACAACTCTTTGGTTTTGACCTTCACTGACTATATTTTCTGTAATGAGAAGATGTCAAAAAGAGCCCAAGGGTTTTAATCAGTAGCAAATCAGAATATTGAGGGTATTTTTTTCCCTCTGATGCCTTTTTTTGTGCCTCGGGTTCTGTCAGTGAAGACTTGCATCAACTGGATTTCAGTTAAATTTTCATTAGAATTTTAACAGTTTTATATTCAAGTGAACAGTAAAACAGAAGGAAAATAAAGTGAAGCAGATGATGCTATGAACCCTGTTTTGCCGAAGCAGACAAAAAGAACATTTCCCCCAAGGAGTTCATAATTCCAGTATAATATAGGTTATAACTGGGCAGTAGGGGTGGGTGGAAACAGTAAGATGGTTGCCTTATTTCCTGTGCATCAGTTATAAAATACTATATCCTCGTCATGGAAGATTAGAGTTCAAAGTTAAGAAGTAACTACTTCCTACAGTTGCAAAGCCTAAGGGAGAGCCTGTGGGTAAGGCTTCACATTACAGCTAACCTGATCCAGTGGCTCTCTGTCACCAAAACACGGAGGGAGTTGTGAGCCACGCTTTCCACTAGCACCTGTGCTCCTTTGACCATTACAGTAAGCCTGTCGAGGGAGCTAAACCAGCAGAAAAATAATGGCTCTTTTGTAGGGGTTTTTCTGAATCAGCTCATTGTGAGATCGGATTGAATACTAAAGCAGATGCATGGGAAAAATCAGGATGATGCGCCCGAGAGTTACAGGGGACTGGCATTGCTCCTTTTTGTAGATTAAATCACTTAACAGTAAAACGAAACTTCACCTGAGGAGTCTTGTTGCAGAATTGAGGAGAGAACGATTGGAGGCTGAGCAGAGTGTGAATCAACCCTTTTGATAAGAGTGAGATGATAGATGGGTCGTTTGCTGGGTCAGAAAGATAGAGGGAAAGCGGTGCCTTGGACAAAGCAATAAATGAGGGAATGCTCTTTGGAGAAGTACCAGAGATGGATCAAAGTGGAGCAGAGGTAGAGAAAAGAGCATTGCGATAATTAGGATGCAAAATGACGAGATCCTCATGAGAGTTACCTACTTGGAGTAACAGTGGAAACCTTTCTAAATCAAGCCAACTGCTGAAAGAGGGTTCAGTCACTAAAGGAGGTGTTTGCTGTTGGATCTTCGTTAACCTTCATTGTCAGTGAATGTAACCTCCAGCAGAGGCTCCTGGACTGGTACAACATACTTGTAATCATGATTCTGCTAACTCACGCATGGACTTACAGTTTTATTTCCTTAATGGGCATTCAGATTCATAGACATTGTAGAGTTGCTCTTCCATACCACTAGGAGTGAATAAAAAAATGTTTGTAATGTTTTCCTCAGCTGAGCGAGGGCAATCCAGACTGTATGCATGCAGGACTCCAGGAAGGAAGTAGTGCTCAGCTTAGCTGGCACATAGTGTAAGAGGGGAATTTTCAATCAAAATGAGCAGGTGTTTAAAATGTTAGATGATGATCGGTGTTGTTAATTTCGATCAAATACTTGGTAGTGATATTTTAATAAAATTATTTCAGTGATTGCAGGGAAAAAAACTGCTCTGATAATAGTCTAGAGATGATACAAATTTGATGACTTTTTATTTCACCACTGTCTTGAGCCAGAGTTGTAGAAGGATCGCACAAAACTGAGCAAGTAGGTGAAAAAATAGAAGCAGAAATTCATTTTCAGAAATGTGAAGTAATGCGTGAGAATAAAACAACTTTATGCAAAGAAAAAAACCCACCCTGACTTTAAATCACCTATTGCTGCTCAGGGAAGTGTTCTGATAGACATTTCTGTAAAAACATCAACTTAGTTTTCACTAGCTGTCAAAAAAAGTAAATAGTGTTGTGTATCATTAGAAAGAGGTTGTAACGTAAAACATTACTGCTCTATGGTAAAAACCCATGACATACATAAGCCATGCTTTGAATATGATTATCCCACACTGATCTGTCTGCTAGACTTTGTACAGAAAAAGGCAACAAGAGTAACCAAAAGTTTGGGATAGATTCTCTGTGTGGAACACCAAGGAGATAAGCCAAATAAAATATACATTAGTTCTGGGAGTGTACAGCAAAGGTATGTCCTCGGGTCTGCTGTGCCACACATGGTTGCTGTATTTCAGTACTTTCTCTGTTGCTAGATACAGTGAAACTGATTTTTAAAGGTGCAGGGGTTTTACCTATTTTTTTTTGTCTCCTGTTGGCAAGAAACGAATGTGTTTAATTGCTTATTGCCCTAGGAGAGGGAATATATCCTTGAGTTATGAGGGCTTTGTAAATTCAGGATATAGAGAAGGCAGCTTTGGGGCTATATTCTTACTGTATTTATTTTTCTTCTTTTATGGTTACAGCATTATGCTGTGGGTAATATATTTGTTCATAGCTGCATAATTTCATATTTTTATACAGAAATCTTAGATGCTGTCTAAGAGAACTGACAGTCAGTTGTTTTTTAATATTTTAAAAAAGGTTAAGCAGTTTTATGGATGGCATGTAAATGACATTTGTCAAGTTAATCCTTCCTTAATACATGATGTCAGCTCTTCAGAGATACTAAGTAAGGAATAAGCATAGGACTTGGTTTGACATAGCACCAAGAAAGTCCTTAGAATTGTTTGATAAAACCTGTGCCTTAGAAAGGGTCAGTAAGGCTTGATTTATTGTTTAAAAAAAGCTATGTAGAGAATTCTGCTTAATATCTTTATAAATGCATATGTGCATATGACTGTCTAAGTACATGAATGTGATTTCTAACTTTGTAACTGCTTTTATTGATTATTTTCAAATCCAAGATAAATACAAAGATTCCAGATTGTATCTGTGGCAAACTCTGAAAGCTACTGGCAAATTGGTTTTGGCCTTGTAAGGAAAAAGGATTTGGAGTAATCACATCGCTATACCTGAATGTTTCAGATGGATAAAAATGAGAAGAAAATCCATTTCCCATTATATTTGTGTAAGTCAGTACGTAAGTCCATAGTGAATAACTTAGCCATTTAATCTAAGGTTTATCTGTTTTGTTCAAATTAGAAGTTTCCAAATGTGTTGTGACTTGACACAGTGTTTGAGCAATCTGGTGTGGGTTTCAGGGGCAAAGCCCATGCCTGTGGAGAGAGAGAACTAACTGCAAGTGCAGATCTTGTGCTGCTGTGATGGGTTATCCATTTAGGAAGCTGAACTCCAGCAGTCTGCTCTTGTTTACTTAGAATAGGTATGGAAACTATATAATTCACGGTCTCTGACCCAGCTTCTGGCAGCTCCCTCCTGTTGCCTGAATCTGTGCTAAAATATGCTGAAGGTAGACAGTAGCTCTCTTTTCCTTTGTTCTTGGGCTTTGTGAAATTCTGTAGTGGCTGAACCTGGAACTTGAATAGCCTTTTAACGTTTCTTCAGTCGTTTTACCTGCTGTTACAGGGTAATTGCGAGGAATGATAGGATGAGCATCTCCTTTTTATTTTTGGAAACAGATATTACTAAGAATTTTAGATACCACAGCTAGACATACTTTTCTGTAAAAGTTTGAATGCTCTAATTGTTATTTATTAAAATATAGTTTGCACTGTATTATTGAATGAATAGCTGATGAAGTATAAAATCAGTGAAATATTACAGTAGTCATGGGTCCTATCATCTTGAGACAAAGGGTGATTGTCAAAACTGTTAGAAATTTCTTCAGTTTCAGAAAATTAAAAGGAGAAAAGGCAAGATGCTGTTTAAAACCCTGAAGTCTCGTGTGTTGTATTAGGGTAGATAAAACTGCAAACATATACCTAGTTTACTGGCACTAAGTGTATCCACTTGAAACCTCTGTGGCATCGTAGTTGAAAAAGCATAGTTTACTTATGCAGTAGCTTTCCATCACTGATAATACAGTGGATTATTTTTTTCTTTATTCCTAGAAAAAAGTATGTAGGCAAAATCATAAAAAGTGAAGTAGAAGGGGGAGCTCTGAATAAAACACAAAATTTTTATTCTGCCAATTAAAAAAAATACAACTGCTTTGAGAGTTGCAGTGGGCATCTAACTTTGCAACCTTTCCTTTTTGCCAGGTTATGGGTCTTTATACCCATTTGTAAAAATGCAAATTGGAATTCTCTTTTACAAACACATCAGGTGGATGATAGCTTTAATGCTAAAACTTTATGGGAGCTCAGGGGAAGGCAGGGAAAATTAATGGAAGAGAAATCCATTGAAGTTTAGTAAATAGATAGAAATCACATACGACTTAGAGGGACCCTAAGGGAAAAATAGTTGGAAGCTGGAAAGGTATTGTATACAGCAGCTCTTCCCTAGCCATCTGCTTATGGCTGCTGTTGAAGACAAACTGCTGACTGGAGAGACCTTCAGTCTGACTCAGTGAGAGAAGAGAGTTTTGAAATTAATAAAGTTTAAAATAACTTACTTGTTTTTGAAGTTAATGAGGAAGAAGTTTTGAATAATGGATCATCAGTTGCCATACAAAGGGAATTGAGTGTATATGTGCATAGGTGACAGATACATTCGTGTGCTTAGGTGGTAATAGTGAAGTCCCTTTTGCTCTGTAAATGTAGTGCAACATCTTAATATCTGGAGCATGGAACATTGATAAAGTATTTGGCAAGTGGGAAGGGATAATGGAATTGGAATGAATTCTTTACTTTGTAGGCAGTCTTTCATTTAATGCTTGGACAGTCAGCATAGTTTGGAAGTGGATTGTCTCATGCAGATGCAGGAAATCATAAACTGAGTATTGCAAAACAAAACAACCCTGAAGAACAGTAATAATCAAAGCAGAATATTCCTTATATCACAAAGTTGAGTAAAGCAAAAAGAGAAGCATACGGAGGGCAAACTGTAATTGTATTTCAGCAGTGTGTTGACAGGTTAATCGTGGGTTTAGAGTAACAGTGTAAAGTCTCAGAAATGCTTCAAAATGTATTTTAAATCTATAGCGTGTATAGTCAACAAGTTAATAAGATACGTGGAGAAGAAACTGCTGATGCGTAGTTGTACTCTGGAAAGTTTTGCACTTCTGGCTGAAAATTAGTTACTTTTAAAGATTAATGAATCAGACTGGTCTGAGTTTTTACTGTGCCAAGGGCTGTAAAAACTGCAAAACTGATGAGCAAGCCTGCCTCTAGATGAAAAGTGTGCATGGAGCAAGCCTAAAGATTATTTAGCAGTGGTTCACAAGAAAAGCAAAGACCTGTAGTTACAGTAGAAGAAAAAATTACTCTTCTTCGGGGTGTTTTATTTGTGGGTTTTTTTTGTCAGGGTGATAATGGCATTTTATGCAAAAGTGTTTGAATGAAAAAAATGTTCATATTGTGAAAGTAAGCAGTAAGTGAAAAGCTGAGATTTTAAATGTAAATGCAGGCTAAACAGAACTTTCTTTGTATTTCCCGTCAGTACTGTAAACATAGTCAAGGCAGAACACAGAAAACCCAGGAAATTAAATGCAGCGTGTTGTTTAACAGTCAGTGTGCTGGCCTGCAAAGACTTGCTGAGAAGAGCAAGAGAAGAAAGCAAAATAGCACTCAAGCAAAACAAAACTACACGATACAATCATAGTGCTATGCAAATTAGATATATATATTAGAATTAAAAAGGAAAATAAACTACCATTTTACTGTTAACTCAAGGAAATTCTGGCCAGCTATCCTGCCTGGAAGTAGTTGGATGTAGACAGAAGCAGCTAGACAAAGTAATGTACTAGTTGGACTGGGACCGCTTCCACAGTGAAGTTTGTTTTTTTCAAATCAGGACCTCTATTACCAGTAATGCTGTAATTAAAAGGAAAAGGAATGCAATAGTGTTCGTACTGAAAGTTTTGTTTTCTGTGCCCGGAGACAGGACAGCAATCAAACAGGAAGTGGCTGCTCAGTATTATTTTTAAGCGTTTAAAATATGCAGTTGCTAATGCACTTAAAACACCTGCAGGACTTGCCAGCTGAAACTTTAGGAGTCCAAGCAGACTGAGATATGCATAATGGTCTTTGTATTCAGAACACTTAAATACAGACTGAACAAAGAGTGAGGGGGATATGAAACTACAGAGGGGTATGAAATCTGTCTGCTTAACAAGCTCAGTGTCTGCTGCAACGCAGAATTTGGAAGGAATGTAAGAATAAATTGTAAGACATTATTTGTAAGTGCTGATGTATCTGGTTCTGTCAGCATGCCCAAGACTGGGAGAAGATTTCTGTCTGCCTTCAAGTACTCCTGGGCAGACAGGCTCATTGGTGTTGACAATGCTGATGAATGTGCTCAAAACCGCTTTCAGAGACTACCTGCAGTGGCAAAGCCGTGATGTGTGGCTAAATGTAGCTAGCACCTGCGCAGTGTGTTAGACCAAACAGCAACAAGAGACAGTGAACATAAACAGTATCCTCTGTGGAAGGCTGGAACAAAAAGTAGGGATGGGTCTTTTTGCCACAAATCACTTTTTTGAGAGCTGCAACAATGTTGAGGTTCTCGTGTAGAGATGAGCCAGTGAAACCTGGCCACACCATCCTTGAGTTTTGGAGATGGCTGGAGGGAGGAACATGAACTTTTTAAAAAGGTCGGAGGTGAGATGAGATGTCTGGCAGAACTGGGTTACATTTAGGATTACAAAGAGCCAGCCCATAGGATAGCAGTTTTGCTGCTCTGCTTACAGGATAACATATTTATCTCCTAGATTGAGTCAAAATATTATCAGGCGTAAGATAATTGGTTAAAACATTTTTTATGAATGGAAGTAACTGGAAAAACATCCTTCCTTTTCACAGGTTTTTCTTTGGGCACTGAGGGGTTATTTTAAGTTTTGATGAAAAATGGAGAACAAAACCATTTTAATTCTGATACAGTACTCAAAATATTTTACAGGAAGAATTGCAAGTCTCATGCTCTCGTTTTCCAAACCCTCTGGTTTGGTACCTGTCTTAGTACCTGTGCAACAGCACTTGCAAGCACAACCCATCCAGAATAGCTGGTTGTGTGTATTACTACAGTCTGTAGTATGGCTCCATCTCATACCTCAGTGTTTGTCATTACGATAGCCACCTAAGGCTTATGCCGTAATTTTGCATATAAAAAGCATGTTAATTCGTTTATTTCAGATGCGCTTGACTGAAAATCTTCTGGGATAAATACATATTCTATACAGTATTTCACATGATACGCACATTGCAGGGCACTTCATAGTGTAGCATGTTTGCAGTCCAAAAGTGAATCAGGAAGACTAGATATTTCCAGTGCAGTATTCTACAAAAATGGACATCTAGCTTATTTTGTGGCTTTTAAGAGAGTAAAGGAGCACTGTTTTTCTTCACCAACATCCTTTTCATCTGTAAGCTGTTGGCCATGATTATTAAGTACTTGATGACACCTTAAAATTACAGCCTATCTGTAGGAAAAAATAAATGTCTTTTATGCTTGATATTTTCTGCATATTGCAATAGTGACTTCATTAGGAAATAAATAACATTTTTCCTATTTGTTGGTATAAAACTATGTTCTAGCTGTGGTTAAGAGATTAAATACTGTTGGAGCCTATTCTGCTAGAATAAAATTTTGATAAACAGCTACTGTAATCAAGTTAGTGTAATTAATTTTATAATGAGCTTTTCAAGAGCCTGTGTAATTTAGTGTATCTCAAAGATGTTAGTCACATGTTTTGGTAATCCTGCACAGGAGATGTGCTTTGGATAACAGCACAGCTATTTAGCAGCTGAATGGTTTCACATGGAAAAAGCATATTATAACTTAGAGTGGGACTTTCACCCAGGATGGTATAGTGGAGTGGGTAGGTGGGGTGAGAAGGATGTAGAATAACATGAAGTTATTTGTGTATAGTCTGGTTTTAGTTTTCTTGGTAGGTTAATTGTATCGGACAACAGTTACTTTATTGACTGATTAATAAGTTTAGTAAGGGTGTTTAGTTAAGGCTAATGTCTTAATGCAGTTTATATTAAATGATGTCACAGTAATTGATTCTTTTTTGCATTCTTCTAATAAGATGAAGCAGTACTAGGTGGTGTGCTGAAGTGTGGAATGTAGTTTATTGTTCCTAGGGCTGTGGTACCACCTTATAAAGTTCAAATCTTTGCCTTTGGTTCTCCCCACATGATCCCATGCTTGTGCTGCAGCACATTGTCCCACAGGAAAAATTGATGCATCTGGACCCATCTGAAAAGAAAAAAGGAAAAGGTGATATTTTCATGGCAGACCTATTTGTAGATTCATTTCATAGTATAGTTCCACAAATGTTTGTGTTGACAGAGTTGTTGCAAGTATTTGTGACAGGTAATTGGGATAGATGATGTGTATAGACGGGTTGTGACTAGGTAAGATCCCAGATTCTGCCTGCCTGCTTCTTCTAATTATTCCCAGTTTGTTTCCCTCTTTCATACTTTCGATGTTTCTGTCTTCTAGCAGTTCTTCGGGATTTTCGTCTCTCTTTCTCCAGTCAGCATCCATGCATTTAGCTAATGTACTGGCTGTCCTTCCCTATCCATTAATGTTTAGCATTCCCCTTAGCCTGCCTTCTTCACAGCTCCTCCAGGATTTTAGTTCTCAAGCAAATGCTTCTTTATACCAGACTCCAATTTCTTACTCCAAAATACTGAGGTAGAAAAAGTTCTTGAAGAACAAGTCAGTTGTGTCTTAAGCAATAAGGCGGTTAAAAAAAGGTCCATATTTGTGCACAGAAATGACTAATTATTTTGACTGAGTATTGAGGGGAGAGGCAGCAGGATGGGAATATCAGTCAGAGGCAGATGTTTCAATGTATGATTTCAGTGCAGTCTTTAATTTGGCCAAGATTTAAGAAACTGTAAGCAGTTTAGGGTTTGTCAGTAAGGAGAAGAATTGAATAGAGTAGTTACTTTTCTAGAGTTCTGCTGTACAGTTACACTTGCATAATTTGTATTTAGTTCTATATGACGTAACTTTGCAACCTTATCTTGAAACGTTTGGCTGGAAAATGAGCACTGCCTCTGTTGTACCCATCCTCCCAATAAACTTCCTCATATAGGTAGCCCAGAAGAGTAAAAAATATCAGTGCAGTCAGCCGTTTTGATAACTGGCTGCTGACTGGAAGGATAGGAAGGAACAGATGTGCATTACTAGTCATTGTCATGTAACTTGCTGGTTTGACCTTTCTCTTTATTTTGAGGTTTTAGAGAAAGAGGGGTCAATGTAAGACAATGATGGAGAGGAGGAGGTTAAGCTTTTGTTTGTTTTCACACATGCTATTATTTAAGTACCAGATTTGACTTACTGGTTTATTTCTCCTTTACTTCCAGCCCACCCTCACTACCAATTAAAACAAAACAAAACAAAATAAAACAACCTAGAAAAATATTTCTCCTCTTCCTCCCCCCTGCCCCCTTTACATAAGAATAAGTTTTCCTCGCCTGGTGAACCACCTGTTTTAAGGAAGAAAATAAGTACATTGGACTATGTTCCAGTTCTGTCAGGTTTAGTTTTTGGCAAAACATATTGCTGCGAGTTTGGAGTTGTACAGATTTTTAAAACTGTTGATAATGTTTTCCTGTTATTCTAGGTTTTTCTTTTTTCTTTCTTTATTTCATCATACTACCCTTATGTGTAAGATAAAGTAAATACATGGTTTGTCAGACTGGGAATACTTATTTTGACCATATGTAATATAATCTCACTATGTCAGGAATGGCTGAAATCTCAGAGTAATTCCAGACCATGGAGCCTTGTAACTTTTATTGTTGCTTTTATTGCATTTAAACTTTCATTGTAGCTTTAAGCTGCATCGTTTTACATATAATTTCAAGTAAGTTCTTTGTAATATATTTTGGTGGAGGTTATTTCTATCCTTTCAAAGTATTGCTTATTTTGATGTAATGTGAAATCAGAAGAATATAGTGCCTTCTGATTTCTTGCTAATGCAGTTATGCTAAGCTCAGTAAGTGTGGGAAGAGATGCTGGCGTACTCTAGATGTGATAGACTGGTGAATATAATTTGTTAAATGGAATTCATCCCTAATTTAGTAATGCCACTTTGCTAGGAAGTCATATGCTTTATATGTGGAGATATACCAAAGTCCTGATTATCTGATGTCTGTGCAGGTTCTCCTGTGTTTAAAGATGCTATTTTTTTTGTCTTGGGCGAATACTTCTGTAACATAAATAACTTGTCTTTATATATATAGTTCTGCTGTCTTCATTTTGTACAATCAGCTTTCCATTTTAAACAATGTACTGTTTTAAATAACATACTACTTCAGCGAATTTAAGAATTGCTGTTTTACACCAAAGAGAAACACTAGTTTTATTTATTAGTTTGTCATCTACGAATATTGTTTTCTTTTGAGATACACAATTAGGCAGTACTGTGCATGCTTAAAATGTACAAAGTCGAAGTGTGTTTTTCTGTGTCACTGAAATAATGTGGTCTGGGCTGTAGAGCTGATAAGAAACATAATGGTGTAATGGTCAGGATGTCTCTAGGCACTCAGAACACAAAAGCTTATTCAAAATACCGTTGGTGTAATTCTTTGTGAAAAGTGCAAAAGCAGAAGATGTAATTTTGACCCAAGCCCACGCCTCAAGGGCCATAGCGTGAAGCACATACAAGGTCCTGCTAATGATTAAAGATTGCATGCATGCATAGTGTATGGACATGGTAATTGGTGAAAAATTTATGACATGCTCATAATAGAAGCTAATAACAAGCAGGAGATTCGTGGTAAATGTTATGCTTTTTCTTTGTTAAACCACATGGTTTATGGTATAGGACTTGAGTTACAGATCCAGGGTCAGGTCAAACTCGGGTTTTGTCAACTCAAAATGAGTCTTGGGAGAAGTGGAGTTCAGAAAGAGGCTTGACAGAGTGGTTACTTTTCTGGAGTTCTGTAGAATTACACAAGAGGCTTGGCAATTTGTGCCATCAGTTTCATATCTGCACTGAGCTAAACCAGTAGCAAGTTGGTTCCTAGTGGACTGATGTTTCCTAATGTGTAAGTAGGGGCCAGTGGCTCAGCGTGATTTCTGAGAGATTCTGGAAGAAACAGACAATGCTTTCAGGTTCAGAAATATGGCAGACGTTGCTATATTCTTATGTAAAGGTCACAATTATTTTAATAGTTACATTAAGTGCATTGTAATAGCAGTCTAGAAAATCATTAGGTCAATGGAAACAGGATTTCAAAATTAAGGAAGTAGTTTGGGATGAGATATAGAATAGTTGAGTGTACATTGTCTCAAACTGGCTTAATTATGCAGTCTTATACTCTCCAATCACAACATGTTATTGTCATTGATACAGGTTTGTTTGAATTTGTTTTCTTTCCCAGAAAATGTTCTGCTTTTTGGTATTAGAAAGATGTGTGTAAAAGTGATGTTTCTTCTGAAGTGTTACAGTTTGAAAAAGATAGTGTCACATCTGGCACAGACTTCTAAAAGAATAAAATACAACCTTTTAAAAAAGGAATATATGTTAAGGACTCCCAAGTTTTGATGACAGAAATAAGTATGATCAAAGAATCTTACAGAAATGGAACAGGAGAGGGCAATTACGTGTGTCACATTTGCTGTTGTAAATGGTAACTACACCAATAACAGATACTGTTTCTGAAGTAATTTTGGGATCTAGTGTAGTATGGGACTAGGGAGTGTTACTGCTATCAGGTATCTGCAGTTGCAATATCTGAACTCTGGAAATTTAATCTTTATCCCTATGCAGTGCTATCATTGAGTACAAGTGGAAACTGATGATTGGATGAGACTCAGAAGAACAGGAAGAGAACAGATTATTTCTCTTTGTATAAAATGATGATTCATTATACTCTAGATGAGATGAACAAACCGTTCTGTTTTCTAGGGTTGAGTTGTTGTGGAAGGCTGTAGCTACTGTCCATTTTCATAAGTAATGACATCAAATATCTATTGGAGACTTTTTTTCCTTTTGCAAGAGTCTGTTCCCAGCCCCCACTCCCCCTTGCAAATGCAGGAAGTTTATTTGTATGTTTAATCTTTTATGTAATGTTAACATATCCCTAACAAGTACCATATTTACAAAAACCACCACCACGCAGTTATAGCAGAGGCTTGCACTGTTTTCCTTCTTTCAGGTCCTGTATGCCGATAATAGCCATTATGTTCATATATTGACTTCTTTGCTATTCCTTTTCTAGCTTAGGGCCACACTGAACGTACTTCTAACCCTGTATGTGTTTCTTAATGCTTGGGGTTCCTTTAAACAGTCGACTTGTACTTAGTCCCAGATACCCAGTACTGGCTTAAACCAGTGAAGAAATTGGTTATTCTTGATATTTAGGAAGGAGTTTCCCCCTTCTGCTGTCTTTAACTGTTGCTTTACACCTATGTACATTTGTCTCCTCTGTTGCTAGGGGTTTTCACACATACAGTTGAACATTCACTAGCTTTGCTAAATAGGCTTCTGGTTCAGTTAAATAAAAATTCTAGCATAATTATATTACTATGGTGTCTATCAGTAGAGTCTGCCTAAAGCTATGAAACACTTTAAGACTTCTCAAATGCTGAAATACATATCCTGAAACTCCATCCTATGCTGTCACCAAATTCCTGATTGTATCGACAATTTGTATACGCAGTCGGACATCAGTCTCACTCTGACGAAGTTCCTTACTGAGAGTGACCATTCCCTATAAGGTTTCAGCATCAACACTTGCACACTGACTTACACAGGTCCTTCCCCACGAAGGACAAATTCAGAGTCCCTTTCGTACTTCAAAGCTTGTCTCTGTCTGCATTACGTTCTACTTTCATGTGTAACTTCATTTTCAGTGGGCTTTGCAGAACAGACCACATCATTTCTTCACTGATTCTTTCTCTTTAGACTTAGAGTCTTTATTGCAATATTTTCTCTCTTAAATGTTTGAGTGATTCCCTGAAGAATGGCTTAGACCTTAAAGCATGTTTAGTTGTCCTTGCACTCCTTATTCCAACTCATAAATATCTTCTAAAATGAATGGTACCCAAAACATTTGATTACTCTTCCATTTAATTGCTCTGCCATGGAAGATGTGGTAGTTCTAGGTGAAAAAAAGTCATTATGGTGGTTATGAAATATAAAGAAATAATAGTTTCTTTTCAAGACAGTTTTTCCAAGGAAGCTTCTGGGAGAATTTATTTCACTGTTCACTTAATAAGCTCTTGTGAATGTTGTTTTCTAGTTTTTAAGCAGCAATTAAGGTGCAGTCATTTCAGTGTAGCCTGATTAAAGTTTTATAATTTTTTTTAAACACATTTTTTATTTTTCCCCCCAGAAACTGCTACGAAACAAAAAATCCTGGCAATGTAAGAGTTTTCTCCCCAACCTTGGTTTCTCCTCTTAACGATATTTACACTTTTTTTTGCTGTTTCTAATATGCTCTTGATCTCCCCAAAGGTGACTAGGCACAGCAGGGGGTTGTGTCTTTCCTGCTGTGGGTAAAACAGGGTTGTTCCGGGGGGGGGAAAATTAGGGAAGAGAGATTGTACAAAGCTGTTTCAGTTGTTCCTAAAACAACTTAGGTGAATGTTCTTTACTTACAGACCAGTAAAGTCATTAAACATTTTGAGATTAGGCTTCCTTCTGATTGACTCCCTGTTAGATTTTGTTCAGGGCTTTTTTCCATATTTTACCAAAGTTACTGAGCTGTGGGATTTTTGGTGTGATATGTTGTTTGATTCTTCCAAAAATCTGGCAAGATCTCTCTTTACTTTTTGGTATTTACATATGTCTTTCCTGTCAGTTGAAGGGTTCTATAGGAGAGGCAACAATGTAGGTTTAAGTAAGTGAGAGTATACCAGAATATTAAAAACAGAAGAAAATTGATGGTGGGAGGGTCCTGGAGGACACAGGCTGAAGTCACTTCATGTTGGAGCTTTTTATGGAGTTCATATCTCAGTTTCTGATTCCAGTCCTCGTACGGCTGAGTAGGAACTGTTCCCGTTGTTCATTCCTCTCAGTCATTTACCTTTTGCATCTTCAAGTGTTTTTCCTTGCCACCTTTTTTTCCATAATTTGTCTTTGACAAATTATAGTTCTCTACTGTTTGTTAAATGAAGAATTTCCACTGAATAATTGAAATCTAATATGATTTAGTAATCCATGTAGAATTTATGATACTTCATGTAACATCATTGTAGAAATATCTTTCATTATTGAATTTCACTAACTAGACATAGTTCAGTTTATATTTTGGGTTGTCAGCTTAATGGACAATTTATTTTCTGCTCTTATCAGTATGAAATCATAGAAGGTTGAAAGTAAAGATGACAGTTTCAAAAGGCTTTGGCTGTCTATAATCTATATATAATATCTGTATAGAAAGAAAATTGTGGAAAATCCTGTCAGCTTGCGTTTTGCATCATGAAGTTCCTGAATTGTCAATATGAAAATAAGTTCACTTTCATAGTCAACAGAATATGAAGAAAGGTTGAGTAATCACTGTTGTGATTTATGGTGCCCCCTTAGTACTAGATGTTCTTAAATTAAATGTGATTCCTGGTATGTTTTTTTTCAAGTAATAGCTGTTGGCACTGATGCCCAAACTCTGGAGGCAACTGAAAGTATTGTGTGACTTCTAGATCCGTAGGTTTATTTCTGTCATTCAATACCCAAATCGTTTCACTTCCACTATAAACAAGGTAGTACACCTTGTTTTCCTGGGGTGAAGAATAGGTTTAATGTGAACTCTGGAAAGCATTTCACTCCTCTTGTGTAGATGAAGGTTATTCAGGAATTTGGAGCCAATGTCAGTTTTGAGTTCTGCTCAGTTGATTAAAGGTAAATAGCAGAAATAATTGTTTTTCACTGTGTATCTATGAAATATATTTGACAATGCACTTCACAGTTCATTAGTTGTAGTAATATCTTTCACTACTTGTTTTTTTGTGTCTCTTCAAATATCTTCTGGGGTTTGAGCCTGACAGATGACTCTTACGAATTCATTTGCTTGCACATCTTTAGCATCACACAGTGAATCACTTAAAAATAACCAAGAAAGGTATTTTACATTTGAAGCCTAAGTTAACACTTCACATTCTTAAGAGTATACTATAAACTAATTATGTAGGACACTTGTAAAACTGATAATTGCTTCTTGAAAAAAGCTGCTACTCTTTATACCTTCCTCCTGTTGCATTCTTCTTAATTTTAATGAAATAATTTAAGTGTTTTACTGATGCCTTTGTCCTTTTCTCAACAGTTTTTTGAAAATCTTGCTAATGTGATGGCATAAACTAGTAAAAAGGCATTTGGATTACAACATGGATATCAGCAATGGTGATTGATACTGTTTGTGTGGCGCAGTGAGAGTCTACTATATGAAATGACAGAAGTTTATATTTCTTCTGTATTTGCAATGGTAAGCTTCTTACATTTTTTTACTAAGTAAATAATAACTTTTTAATTTGTTATGTAAAGTGTATTTCTTTAGAAAGTAACATACCAGCAAATCCGTAAAGATTTTCGTCTTACTGATTATTTCTAATGTCTGTCAGATTCAGCAGTAATTACTCACCAAAGTGTACATTGGAATATGGTTTAACTTACTTTATTGGCATCCATTTGAAATGTCGGTTACTCATCCTTAATGTGTGCTAGCCCTAATTAGAACAACCTAAATGAAATGGATTCTAAATTACCCTGGGTTTTGTGCTTGGGTTCAACCCCAAATGAGAACACTCTTCAGGTGGTATTGAGCCTGTATGTAAAAGGGGAGAATATACAGGCAAGTTCATCCATGTGGAAAATAGGTATAAACAACCATTATAGACAACACATAGTTACATCATTTTTTTTCTCTTCAACTCAACTACTGATGTTTTGTCCATTTGCTGTTTGTTGTATTCTTTATATTTTTTCTTAAGACAGAGCTCATTGGACATCTCACACTTTGTCCTGTATCACTGCTTTTCAGTGCACAGAATGGAAGTTAGTGTGATAGCAGTTCTTTACCTGTATCTCAAGGAATACCAACTGCCCTTTTCTGGGCATTCATGTAAGGCAGCGAGAATAGCTAATGAGCAGGAGGATTGTAGCAGCACAAATACAACACGGTTTTGAGAACATTTGAAACTTCCATTTTGTAATTGCCTCTTTGTCATTACACAAAACGATGTGCTCTCTTACACAGTTGCATCTACAGCTATACCAAACAATAATTTTAGGATACATTACTTTCACTAGGAAATACTAGTTGCATTATGAATACCTAAACAGACTGTAGTAATGACTATTAATTGTCAAACAGAATTGTATTGCTTAAGAGGTGTACTGGTCTTCTCCTGTTTTCTCTTTTCTGCTCTAGGACCATCTGACACCTAAAGAGTAGATTTGTGAGAATTAATGCTTTTTTTTTTCTTCCCTCCCTGTCTTTTGCTGAAGGTGAAAAACACTTTTTGAAACAGTGTTCCTCCATTTGTCATTTTCAGTCTTTCTAAATAATATGTAAAAGGTTTGATTCTACAGTTAAAATTTTAAGTCTTCACATCATATGTCAGTTTAACAGGTTGGTAAAATCTGGAATTTGGGTAGATGGAAAAGGGAAGGTATGCCATTATGTACAAACGTAAATCTATTCATTATGATGGATATTATGACAGGTTTGTGGTGATACGCAGTTTGACACATTGAATTTTTAATATTAAATGAATAGAAGGATAAGACTGAACTGAATTCTATTAAAAATGTTATTTTGAGATTGGGCAAGTCGAGTACTCCTACATTTCACCCTGAAATATGAAATGCAGACACTCTCAAACTGGATGTTTTAAACTTAGCTTTGAGTCTGAATTTACTTAAATCCAATCATCTCACCAACTGTATGAAGAGTTTGAAAATGGAGAAAGCTTGGGAAACAGCTTTATAGTAGAATCATAGAATCATTTGGGTTGGAAGACTTAGTTAACCTAAGTTAACCCTAACACTGCCAAGTCCACCACTAAACCATGTCCCTAAGCCCACATCTGCATGTCATTTAAATACCTCCAGGACTTGACCACTTCCCTAGGCAGCCCATTCCAATGCCTGACAGCCCTTTTGGTGAAGAAATTTTTCGTAATACGCAATTTAAACCTCCGCTGGTGCAACGTTGAGGCAGTTTCCTCTCCACGTGTTACCTGGGAGAAGAGATGGACACCCACCTTACTATAGCCTCCTTTCATGTAGTTGTAGAGAGTCTCCCCTGAGCCTCGTTTTCTGTAGACTAAATAAACCCTCGAAGGAGATTACGGAGGAGATAGACCCAGGCTTTTTGTTGCCATAAATTATAACAAAAATAGTTTTGCCTTAAGGACATATAAACACCGGAACAGGTGGCCCAGTGAAGTTGCAGAATGTCTGTACTTGGAGGTTTTCACGACCCAGCTGGACAATGTCTTGTGTAACTAAATCTGAATTTAGTCTTGATGTTCATTTGAGCAGGAGGTTGGACTAGATTGCTCCCCAAAGTCCTTTCCAACTTGCATGATTTTATGATTCTGATTCAGACATTTTATTTTTACCATTGATGACTGTAACTATTTTTTACTGGTCTGATTTTAAAAAAAATCTTCTGTTAAATTAGAATTGCAACTCTATTTTGTTATTTATGAGTGATTTGGTTTCATTTAAGTAACAAGCGAGCAAGCAAATACGATTTTAATGGTTTCCTCCTTAGTATGTGAAACCACCTAACTGGAAACTGTGGGATATTAGGAATGAGATGTGCTACCTCTCATTTGAGCAGACAAAAATAATAATGCTGATACATTATATCATATGTACCATACATAAAAATAGTGTATTTTAGTAACTGGAGCCTAACTGGAACATTCCAACTTTATATAAGGCGTAAATATGAATACATTCACACTCAAGTCCTAAAGCCAGAACAACCACAGGCGTCAAGTCAACTGCTTTGTAGCTGAGATAGAAAGCTTTTTAATGCCTAACTTTATTGACACAAAGAATTGGGATTAAGAGGTTGCATAGGCGTATTCAGTTTTACATTAGGTACATTTGTGACAATGTATTCTTCAGATCTGCTGTAGCTGTAGGTGGTTTTGAAATGCTTTCTTCTGATTCTTTTGTTTACGTTTTTTTGAAGGTTTACCAATGAGTGGATCATGAAGAACATACTTTAGGGACTTGCCATAGTATGGCTGCTTCTCGATCTACTCGTGTTACAAGATCTACAGTGGGTTTAAACGGTTTGGATGAAAACTTTTGTGGTAGAACATTAAGAAACCGTAGTATTGCTCATCCAGAGGAAGTTTCACCCCACCCTCAAATACGATCAAGGTCACCAAAGAAGAGGCCAGAGTCTGTGCAAACTCAGAAGGGAAGTAATGGTGGAAGAACTACTGATTTGAAACAACAGAGTGCCCGAGAGTCATGGGTGAGCCCTAGAAAGAGAGGGCTGTCTACGTCGGAAAAAGATAATGTGGATAAACAAACTCTGGAAAATTGTGAAAAAAAACAATCAGAACCTGTGTCACCAGTTTTGAAAAGAATTAAGCGCTGTCTGCGTTCAGAGGCACCCAACAGTTCAGAAGAAGACTTGCCTACTAAAACAGAGAAGGAACCATTGGAGCATAAAAGCTTAGTGTCGGACAATGATGCAGTCTCCACAGGGACTAAGCGAGCTTGTCGATGTCTTATATTGGATGATTGTGACAAAAGGGAAGTTAAAAAGGTGAATGTCTGTGCAGAAGGATTTAATAATTCCGCAATAGTTGACGAGATCGCAAGCTATCAGACTGTCAATGGAGTTGGTGAGAGAGACTCAAATTCTCGTAACTGTGATGACTGTCAGCTTGATGGGAACGCTAAGCAAAACAGTGCTGGTTCCTGTATGCCCAAGGACAAAACGGTAGCAGAAAACGGAAACTCATTTGCCCATTCTTCGTTGTTGCTTAATAGCAGCAAGGAGGACAGTGTTGTAGACCATTATGTGCCTTGCACAAACTCTCAAGAACAGGTAAAGTTAGAGGACCACAAAACAATAAATGACTGCTTGCCTGAGGAGCATGCTAATCAGGTAGATGAGCCAGCTACAGGGTCCTTTTCTGAAATCCAGTCATCTTTGTTAAGGGATTCGGAGGAGGAGGTGGATGTTGTAGGAGATAGTAGTGCCTCTAAGGAACAGTGTGCTGAAAACACCAATAGCAACCCGAATACTCATCATGACAGTGCATCAATCTCAGGTGAACCTGAACCACATTCTTCAGTGCTGGACTGTGTTTCAGCTCAAATGACATCAATGTCAGAACTCCAAGAACACAGATATACATTGAGAACTTCACCACGAAGGGCTGCCCCTGCCAGAAGTAGCCCTCCTAAAAATAACTCTCCTTGTAGAGAAAACGGACAGGTTGAGGAAAATAATCTTAGTCCCACTGAAAAGAATGTACCTGTAGGTAATAATAATATGAATGGATCTCCCAAAAGGTCTGAAGAAATTAAACAGAATGAAAAAGAGAAAAATTGTAATACAGGAGATCATGGGAGTGATGGACTAAGAAAGCCACTTTCTGAGGCTAGGCTTGTTGCTGGATATGTACCATCTGCCAAAGAGAGTGCCAACATCCACACTGCAGAGGATGATGAGGAAGAGCCTGATGTGTATTACTTTGAATCAGATCATGTGGCATTGAAACACAACAAAGAGTATGTGTAACTATGGTAACCATGAATTCTGCTTTTGTTTCTTACCAAAAATATATAAATTAACACATATTTAAAGTACTTTCACAAAAATTTAAGTGCTTTATAATTGTCATACTCTTCAGTCTTCATTTTTGTTCCTTGTTTCTACCCCAAACAAAATTAGACTCTATTTAATATGCAGTATAGTAAAGCAATGGAGTTTATACATTTCTAGCAATATGAATTCTTTAGCCAGAAATTGGGGTTTTATGCTGTTTTAAAAACACATCTGTTAGTTCTCTTCTGTAAAAAAAAAAAGAAATCTGGAAACAAACCCAAAGGAATTACAACCCTAGAGTTCAGTTATTTATCAGCATATCCAATAGGCACAGCACTTGCAGCTTATGAAATTATTTTTCTTTTGTACGTGGAATTTAAGGTTAGATACCCATTTTCAATGTGACATCGGACTTGTTATTGTGTTAAGGAGGATAAATTGATCAAATGCAGCAATCTGAGAACTTTTTCCAGGATAAATCATGTCCACATTGCTGTTTATATTCATTAAATGTAAATATATACATGTTCTACTTATTATTAGAAAAGAGCACTAACTTGTTTTTGTATTTATCATTTGAATGTCTGTAAGTAGAACTGTGGTAATCTTAAGTTTGTGGTAACTGAAAGATTCTTGAAACAAAAGGGCAATTTTCTGAGTGGTTAAAGTTTACATGGAGAAAATTTGTCTTCAGATGGTAGATCGGGCCACAGTTTTTATTGCACAGTCTTTGTAATGCTGTTTTGACTTTATGTTTTGCTGTTTAGTAGCTGTTCTGTGATGTGTTGTGAGTACTGAAAGGCCAAATGCAGATGATCGTCAGTTTGCTTCATATGAAGAGTCACTACCACTGCTAGTAGTTTCTGTAAAGATTCACAGCACAGTTATTACAAATTTGGGGCACAAGGCACAGATGATTATTTAATCCAGCAGAAGTTTGACTGGGGTTTATGCTGTTAGAGTTCAACTGTTTTTATAATTATTTTTTTTAAGATTGGATATGCATAAATTATTTAATCAGATAAAACTGTGAATTAGAGCATGATTCAGACAAACTATGATTTCAGAATAATGATAAAATATCTGCAGCTTCAGCCATCAGCCCAGAGTATATGGATACTTCTCCCGTTTCCTAAACTATGAATGGGAAAAATGGACTGTTGTCTTTTTGACGTTGTTTGGATGTTTTTTTTCTGTTTGTAGGATGACTTTACTAGTTACATTAGTACAAAGATCATTAGTAAGGTATCTTTTTTTTTTTTTTTTCCAGTATTTATTGGGAAAAGAACGATAAAGATTGTATCAGATTTTTAGATTTAGCCTCAATTTTTACTTCTTTCAAGTATGTCTACTATAGAGAGTTTTTAAAAATCAAGATCTGGAATTGAATTATAAATGCTGTAAAAATAACAGTAGTTTTTTCTATTCTTACAATTAAACACAGATCTTAATTGGTCTTGAAAAATATCAGTCACGTTGCCTTAGTGTTAGCTTGTGAATATACACAGTTGGTCTGAAGTTACAGCTCGGATTCAGATTGGCAGCCTGTTCGTGAGAGCTTGTTGGGGAGTTTTCAAAATTGCAGCTTGACTTTCAGCCTGAATGCAGAATTCCAAAAGAAATTGCTGTTATTTGTATCCTATCTTACGTTTTACTCATTTTTTGGTAGCAGAAATGTCAAAGCTAGAATTCCCTTCCAGATGAATAAAGAGTAATTTCTACTATTCAGAAGGGAAGCATGCTACTGAAGGTAGTGCTTGCTGGATTGGTTTCTTTCCATTTAAAAAAATGTTGAAACAGTTGGAAAATTATGGGCAGTCTTGTTGCTGTTGTTTATATTTGCAAGAAAGTTAAGTATTCTGATGGTTTCTCATGGTAATAAGTTTCTTCTAAAGAACAGAAATCTGTATTTTGATTTTTGAGTGCAGTTGTCCTTTATCCGGAGCCTCATAGTTCAGGAGTTATCAAATACAGTGCACTACATCCTTTTTCAAATTTTGAAAATACCAGAGTTCATCAGAGGATACTCCTAATGCCTGTGTTAGAGTTCTTGAATAGTGTCGTAATTATACCCTTGTTTAATCTCATTTGGTGCTTATGTTCCAAAATGTTAAATTAAAACCAAAATTTAAAAAAAGGGTTTTCCCTGGTGAGTCAGGTGCAGAGAATTCCAGGGTTCCCATGCTGTCAGGTAAAGGCTATTCGCTTTACCATGATACTTCTGGGTCAGCAAAAATCTGCTGCTCTTCTGCTTATCAGATCTTCAAATGGTACATAGGTTTGGTTTTCTGTCCTTCATCAGTTTATCATTAAACTTGCCCTTAAGAATATTTTTTTTTCTTTGATTTATACTTCTATTCTCTTTTGAAAGCAAATTCAGAGAGACATCAGCATCTTGGCTAGGTTGAGGAGGCAGATTCCGCCAAGAAGGCAGTAATATCGTTCTTTGGATGTTCCATAATGGGGGGGAAGCTCTATTCCTCTGTTTTCTAGAAGCAATTTGATATGTCTGTGAACTTACATTATTTCTTGTTGTATTACATAGCTTGATGACATAAACATTCAAACAGCTGATTTTCATTCTTCAAGAAATTATTGTAACATTATAAAATACTCAACATCTACTGATAAGCCTTGCAAAAAACAACTAATTGTATATTGTGGTGTTTTTATATGAATTTTGTTGCTCTTTGAATGTTGTCATGTTTAAACAGCATTCATGTATTAATATTTCTGGTCAAACTGTATGATATAACAGAAAAATAATCACCAGGGAAAGTAAAATATGGATTATTATTTGGATAGAAGGCTGAACTGATGGATGTTCCAACCTCTAATAAAATAGATCCATCTCACAAAAAACAGATCTGAGATCTATCAATAGAAATTTTATCACAACATAGGCATTCATGTAGGAAATAACAGACTGATCTAGGGGTTGTATAATCATAAAGTATTATTAATGTTAATTTTCCTATTACTACAAACAATTTGAATTTTTGTATATTATGAGTCCTCTCAGAAAAATATAGTTTGGTGCATATTTGAGAATTTTGCTTAAGTTCTAACTCAGAAACCTTTGCATAGTCTCTTGAGGTATTTTCATCAAAACTGAATTTGTGGATTTAAATCTTTTTACACTGCTGACTTTATATGCTGTGCTTGGTGTTTTGCATATGTTTTTCCTCAGGAGTTTCTCATACCGCTTTGCTCTATCTTTTTATAACACAATTCTTTCTTACAGTGCAGTAGTTTATTCTAATTTTTTTATCTTATGCAGTATTCTCATAACATTTTCCCCTTTGCCCAGTGTTTCATTTATTGCCTTTTTTTCCTTCTTCTCTACTTACTCTGGAGATATTTGCAATGTTTGGCAGGTATTAGGTGGCATGAGGGAGAATTTTTGTGTAACATTAGCTCTCTGCTCTAGAAGAAAATGTAACTGAGGTATTGTGTTTTCATGTGTATTTTCGTGTAATTCATGACTGCATTATATAGTGTATTTCTAGGATCCTGTAAGCTCTGGTTAGCTTTAGAGGAACCACTTAGGCCTGTAGATCAGCTCACTGAAATACAAGAATCGCACATGAGCACTTGCCTACAGGCGTTCAAGTGGCAAGAGTTAGGACCTTGCATTTGTTCAGTAAATAAGATATCCTCATGTGTCTTTGGTTTCATTTGTTACTTTATCATATTTAAGATCGTAATAGCTGTGCTGACATTTAAAGTGAAGACAGGTTAAAATGAAATGTTTTAATACATCTCTTAAAACTCAGTCTTGCGAATCCTTACCTACAATGGGTTGTATTGTTACAGAGGCCTTAGGAAGACAGAGGACCATGTAGGATCATACAGTCAGATTTCATATGTAATTGACAGTTCATTGTAATATTGTTAATGTCTTTGGATGCACTTCTAACATTATGTGAAGGTGAGAAAGAAAACGTGTGGCATTTCCTGTGGGTACAGGTTTTGTATTTCATTCAGTCACAAATGTTCTGCCTAATGAGTCAGATTGGAACAGTTCTCTATAGAAGTTCATCTTACCCCACTTGACTTGTTAGGATAGGGTCTGGTGCACCTTGCCATACCTGCTCTTTGAGAACTGCCTGGAACAGATCTTCCTAAAGTGTGACTAACGTAATTCTGTAGCAGTCTTTTTCACTAAGGTGAGCTTCTAATTTCACCTGCACCATGTTTTCTCGTAACTGGATGACAATTAGTATTTAAAATCTAACTACTTTTCATTAATATATTTTAAGATAAAATCTCCATGCCTGTCTTCATATATATTGGGTAAGCACAAAAATATTACATTGGTTTTGTAATTTATCCACATATATTCAGATACATGTCTCAGAAATAAGGTCAAATTTATCACACAGTATGGATTTATTTTAATGTACAGATAAGTATAATAGAGTTTTTTAATTTGCAAGAGATAATGCCGTGGGCATGTGCTGCATCTGCTTTTCTCTCTCTAGTAATAGGCTTACCCCAGGAGCCATTAAATGTGAATCACATTTGTCAAATTAGTTTTTTCTTTCTCTGAACATAGTTATCTTGCTGTCAACCACAGCACAATCCTAGTGACCAGCACTATCAAACACCATGCAATCCTCATTTAAATAATGCATCCTGTGGAAAACAAACCTTGATTTCTTTTGGATTTGTGTCCTTTGCTCCTTGAATTCTTTTCTCTCCTGATCAGCCCGATACGTGCTTTACTTTTTCTGCCTGCGCCCTCGCTCCAGCAGTCCTCTGTTGCAGCATCCTGTCCTGGCAGAGGGAGTGTGAGCTCTCAGTGCAGAGCTGCTTCCCTGCAGGCTGGCTTGGAGGCATGTGTGGATGTGTGTGCTGATGGATTGCCTGGGCAATGTGATGACTTAACAGTTCAATTCTGCTTGCCTGGCTCTTGTGGAGACAGTAGTACGGTCTGTCCCCCTTCCCAAATTGCCAGTTTTTAGAGAACATAAAGGAACTGGACTTGTCTTTCCAGCTTCTTAGATAAACATGGATTGAAAATCATGAGGGAAAAAATGCAAAGATTTGAAAAATAAAGAAAACTTAACTGTTTCATGCAGAAAAAGTAGAAACTTATTTTCTCACCTGTTCATTTGGAAATGCTTATAATTTGTAAGGGTCCTTTTTAGTAAATTAATCTAAACTGAAATATTACTAAATAATGAAACCAATTTTGAGGTGTAGGAAATACCAGTTGGAAAAACACCCTAGAAAATGCCATGGGAAAGTCATGGTCCTGATTTGAAAAAAAGAGAGAGAAAGCCAAGAAAAGATGGGGTAGTAATGCATTCACCCAGCACAGCTGTTGGGAGTAAGGCTCTGCTATGTTTTTGGTTATGCACACCGTGCACACTTACCAACAGTAGACGTGGTAGAGTGTGGTTATACCAGTTATACCCATGAAAAGTATGTCTGGTGGGACGAGGAATAAATTATTTTACCATAATTGCCTAGTTGGTAGGGATGTACAAATACTTCACTAAAACATTAGTAAGCATAACGATGCTACCAAGAAAACAAGAATATAGTGATTGGCTTATGTGGTGAGAACGAGCTCTCTTTAGTCTTCAGACTTCTTACCAACTAACCTAGCTGGAAATAACTCCATTACCAATCTTAAATTTTTGGTTTGGTCCTACATGAAGTTTTGACAGCATTTCCATCATGAACTACAGAACTGACTGGCAGTATCTTTTGGAAAGGAATTGTAGGAGCAGGACATACTAATGCTTGTTTTAGTTTTGTTTCCTTTAATTTTTCTTCTGGGTAGGAATAGCCAGCTGATACTTAATTTTTCATTATTGTACATCTTTATTTTGCATTCAAGGTCCAGATGTGCTGTTGGTTTGTATAACAGCCTTTGAAAGTTTTATGTTGCCTAAGCCAAGGACCAACCGTGTTTGTCCATGGTTTGTTATCATAGTGAGTACTAATAAAAATACACATTTTACTAATTTTCTTCCTTATTTCTAACTTACGTTCCTCTTCTTTATCCAAAAAAGATGGGGTGTATAATCCTTTGTATTGCTGTTAAATTTCAGCTTCTCATGATTGCATATCATGTTCTTGCAATGGAATTCTTGTCTTCAGATATTACTGTAACGATACTTGAGGGAATATGTTAATTTGTTCCTATGGCAAGAATACACACCTAAATAATTGTGGGCTTCTCCTTGGGTTTTAGTGAAAACCTGCATAAATGAGCGTAGAATGAGTTGAAGGAGTTCAGTAATCAGTGCCAACTTCCTCAGATATTTTTTTGTTGAGAGGATTTCTGTACAGTTGAGCAGTTTCATGGTAGCGTGGGTTGCTCCTATTCTGTCTCTGGAAGAAAGCCCCTTCTGAACAGTTGCTTTCCCCAACAGCTTTTTAGAGAAGCATAACTAAGTGGGTATACTGGAGGAATCTCTGTAGGTTTTTGTCTCTCTGTAAAGGAACTGGGACCATTCACATTAGAGGTGATGGGAAGGGAGGAAGGGATGTGCTGTCAGTCTTTGTTTCTGTGCCACAGTTTTACTGCCATTTCCTCATGTCCCTCCAAGCCTTGAAAATGGTGGAATGACAGGGACCTATATATTCTTCCCTACTAAACGTTGCTGTCGTGCATGCAAATACTTGGCAAAGTGCCGTTAAAGGAAGGTCAAAATGCTATATTAAAATGTGTTCGCTAAGGGGGGACTGAGGGATGATGTTGTGACCTTTCATGTTGACAAGACTGAAATAAGCTTCATGTTTCTTCAGAGGCACAGAGACCTAGTTGCTCCTAAAACTTTTGCAGACTCGCTGGAAATGTCATATTTGATAAACATGCTTTTGTACAGCTAATACTGAGTGTGGTGGACAGCTCTTGACGGGAATGAAGCCTGTATATGAGGGGGTGTTCTGTTTCTGGAACAGAGTTAAAGATTTAAGAAAGAAAGGGACATCACAAGTTCAAAACCACCAAGATACTGTTCACGTGCTTGGAATACAAAGTCCGGAGCTGTGAGAGGTAGAAGGAAGGTGAAATTAGAGTGGAAAACGGCTGTTTTGCATCCAGGTGAAAGACTGCAGTAGGGTTTTCTGGTTTTATTTAGGGTTTGTTAGGGTTTTTTTTTTTTTAAATGTCCTTTTAGAAAAACCTGTGCTTTTTGGCTTGCTTCTGTTTTGTTTCCTGTAGGTGTGTATTATAGCCTGAGGCGGGCATTCAGAAATGGCAATTTTTCTTCTGTTACTGGCATGGTAGACTTGGAGCAGCTATTTAATGTACACTTTAGTTGTTTCATGTACAAAATGGAGATGCAGCTTAATTACTTATCTTGGAAGTCTTCTAAAAGGTCTGAAGTACGAATACTAAATATGGATAGAGAAAGTACAGTAAATTACAGTATGTGTAAAGTGGTTAAGCTAGAGTGGAAAACGTTTCATAATGAGCCACAGAATTGACTGTAAGTAGATTACCTTGGTCATAGTATCTAAGCATTAGGCAAGTAAGAAGCTACCATATGCTGCTTTTCTTCAGGCAAAGGTGCCTTTCTAAGTCCTGGCCTGAGTTGATACAAGCCCGTACTGATCTTGCCCTTAAACCCTTTCCTGTTTCTCTAGGGAGATACAAGAAGGGCCACTCTTCATCAGTCTCTTCTGCTTCTCTGTTGCCGTTGTGTGTTCTTCAAGTCTAGCACTGAATCCCAGTACTCTTCCCTAGAGCAGTAACATAGTTTTTACATCTCAGATGCACATCAGAATAATTTGCAAGAAACACTGCAGCGTAAAAAGTTACTGTATCATGACACTGGCAAAGATTTCAGGCCAAGCTTAAAAGCTGGGAACATCACCTGATATTTCTGAACCAAAAGAAACAAACAAAGCCCCAAACAAAACAAAACGTTCACTTTGAAATGAGCAAATTCTGTTTGATGTTAACTTGAAAGATTTCTCCAGGAAGCCAATAGCTTGCTACAGTTGCCTTGGGTTAACTTGGAAATTCTAAGTGCAATTAATGCTTCCTTTTTCCTACAGTAATTTGAAGTCTTATATTTAATATCCAATACTTTCTTAGTTTAGAATTTAATAAGGGATTTTTCCCTGAATCGTTAGTAGACCAAAATCCAGAGTGATAAATTACTAGGTATAGGAGAGCAGGTTTTAATCTGTACTTTGCTAGAGTGCCAGTAGATGGCAATAAAGCAAAGACTTGCTCAAATCCTCCCGATAACTACTATCATGTTCTTGTGTCACAGCTCTTGGAAATACGAAAAACAAGGTTGTTTTTAAATAGATCATTTTTTGTACATGTATTTTAGTCATGTTTTGTTAAGAGATTACTATACTTCTTCCTGAAAAGTAAATCCTACCAGCACAAGAAATAATCAGTATTTCTAATATAAAATCTTCATTATGACACATACGCTTTTACTTTCTAATCCCCCATATTGATGTTACTATACTTTTTATCATATTGTGAACTATATTCACACAACTGTTTCTTGCTAAAAGCAAGTAATAGGCATTTAGCTGTGTGTCTGTAAGATTGTCTGAATACTGTGTGAAACTTTGAGGCCGTCAAAGTTGCATGAGTTTATATATAAGTAAATGTGAGAATGTTCATTAGTACATTAGAGGTGATTATGTGAGGTTGAAAAAGGTGAAATAAGGACTAGCCTTTGGACTGACAAGGACCTCCTTCCATTTAATTTCATTTGAGGGGAGGCTAGAAGTAATACTGCTATTTCTGGGTCTCTAGCTTACAAGGTGAGAAAATGCATGATAATTACGTTGGAGTATTAGATAAGGGAAGTCCAAGAAAGAGTTCACAGTTCTGGTTTGAGATACCTCTTGCTTATTTCAAGTGTCTGTGTAAGTTCACTTTGGATGTGAAATTTCTCCTTTTTTTATGGATAAGGCCAGTGGCAGAAAAAATTCTTCATCTATTCGTAAATGTTGGGGCATTAAGACTGCATACGGGGGTTGTCTTTAGAGGAGGCTTGGCGTTTTTCTGGTTTTTGGTGGATGTTACCAACAGCCACTTTTATGCCTGCCTCTTAGATTATTCAGGACAAAACTCATTCCTTGCTTTTATTTACAGCTATTTAACTGAAAAGCTTCACTTATTTATTTTATTCTGTCCACTAATTTGAATTAGGTACCTAAAAGTTAAAATCTTCATTTTGTAGTATTGGTTTCTCACAACTCTTTCACTTAAGGTTTAAATTACAGTACATTGTTCTCTTGATGGGAGAAGAAACCTTCAGAAACCATGCAGGGATCAGGCTCTGTGACTGAATGACTCTTACTGTAATGTTGAAGTGAATTTATTTAAAAATGCTGAATGACTTGGCCTCTTGTATGGGCAGCTCTTAAGTCATTTAGTATAAAAAAGAAGAGTAAACTTAAGAAACATGCTGTTAAGGCAGATTGACTCCAAATATATGTAGTGCTTCCTAAAGCTCATGCTGAGCAAAGAAAATAAAATCTGTGCTGTAACTCTTGGTACTTAGCTCTGGAAATGTAAGTAGCATCACCACAAGATGAAAAGAAGAGGGGGGCGGGGAGGGGGAAGCATCTTGAAAGTAGATCTTGGAAAACTGGATCAAAATGGAGGTGGGTCTTATTAAGGTACCAGCTAGGCTATTTTCAAGCTTTATCACAGACAAGAGAGGAGGCTGCTGTATCCCTAATCACTATTAAAACAAGGTTCATGGAAAAGAATAGTGTAATAACTAATTGCTCATGGCAGGACTTGCAGGAATATGGCTCTGCTGTGTGATAATTATTGTATGGAGCAATCCAAGAGAGTGAAGTAGTTATCACTGCAGCAGAATAACTGAATCGGCAGGAATCCCTGCTGATCAGTATAACTGTTTTAAGAAGTGGCTTTCCTTTTTAAAATACTGATCCCTCAAAAAATCATTTTAATCAAGGTTTTTCAGCATAGAGATACTGAAACTGTTTCTGTACTACACTGAATTATTCAAATGTTAACATGGCAATTAACATGATCTAAGAAATTACAAGAGTGTATCGGTACTGGGATTGTGGAACACAGACATACATTCTGTAGAAGAAAGTTTTCCTACAAAGAAGACTGCTTGAAGTTTTGTATGTGCTAACAGTTTAGTAATTAACGCTGAGAACAGTGTAACTTCAGGCAGTGTAGGGGATATTGCTGACTGAGTTAAATTATGCATTTATAGTTGTATGAGTTTGTTTTGTTTTGGTAGAGGATGTGGGATGATTTTGCTTGCTAATTCCACACAGATATCTCTGAGAAAATTATGTGGCTGTGGCTAGGTAATTTAGAGATGGTTGAGAAATACTTGGCTTTATTACAGTCATGTAGGGCCAGAGAACTAAAAGCCTGTGAAAACAATAGGGGTTCAAACCTTAAAAGAGCATATGCAGACATGTAATAGTACAGTTGGTTAAAAAGTCATGTTGGAATTCAAAAGGATGTGCAGTGGTTTGAAGAGAAGGCAGTATTGCAGCAGATCTGAAGTACCTGGAATATGCTAACTGTATTTCGGGATTATTTTCAATTCTATTTCTTGGCAATGTAAGACCCCAAAATACGTACATTTTTGTGCATTACAATACTTCTGCTATTCACTTGATAAAATTGCAGTCTTATTCCTGGGCTTCAGAATATATTCATTTATAAAAACTGAATATGAAAGTTGAAGTAAATAGCGCCAAGTTAATACATTTCTTGAGCTGAGGTACAAAAAAGTGACAGGAAATCTTTTTGTCTGAACAGTTTGCTCAAAACCCCCTTTTTCTCTCTGGAAGTATTTAATTATAATAGTGCTGCATAGACACAGGTGAACACCACATGACATGGTTTTGAATGACGCTGGCATTCTTGTCGTATTTTACATATTTCCATGAAGACCAGAGGTACCGTTTCTGAACCATTTATCTTCAAGTCCGTGATTACTTCAGTGTGAGGTCACATCCATATTTTAACAAGGGAAGTAATTGGAGTTCAATGTGTTTGTTTGTTATTTCTCCCCAAATGTAATTCCTTCTCTTTCCATTCAGACTTTGTTATTTAAGGCCGCCTCATTAAGATGATTTCTTCCCCCACTGTACACATTGTTAAATTAGCACTTCATCTAAATTGCCAGCATTTGGTTGCTTTTTGCTTTTATATATGTAAATGTTTTAAATGAAATTACTCTTTTCTTTCAGTTTCATTTGGAAAAGCAATAACTTACATACAGTTTGAATAAATGAGGTTAAATGGTTCAAGAAAAGAAAGGTATTTAACATCTTAGATGCAAGTTTTTGTGTACACTACAGAGCCTCTGTTACTGTGACTAGAGTGAACTCCAGGGTCTTCTATAGAAGTTTGGGCATCTGTTGATAGAAAAAGACTTTCTGTTCTCGAGGTTAAGTCATCTCCCCAGATATCATTAAGATCTTCAGTGGTATTACAGCTGCATCTACATCAAACATAGAACCATAAAATGGTTTGGGTTGGAAGGGACCTTAAAGAACATCCAGTTCCAACCTCCCTGCCATGGGCAGGGACACCTTCCACTAGACCAGGTTGCTCCAAGCCTCATCCAGCCTGGCCTTGAACACTTCCAGGGATGGGGCATCCACAGCTTCTCTGGGCAACCTGTCCCAGTGCCTCACCACCCTCTCTGGGAAGAATTTCTTCCTGATAGCAAATCTAAATCTCCCCACTTTCAATTTAAACCTGTTACCCCTTGTCCTGTCACTACAAGCCCTTGTAAAAAGTCCCCCCCAGGTTCCTTGTAGCCCCTTCAGGTACTGGAAGGTGCTATAAGGTCTCCCCGGAGCCTTCTCTTCTCCAGGCTGAACCCCCCCAACTCTCTCAGCCTGTGCCCACGGAAGAGGTGCTTTTCTCCTTAAACATGTTAGCAGCCTGCCTATGTTTCATTCCTCTGGAGCATGCAAGGCAGGCTTCTGCATAAGCAGTGCTGTCTCTCAGGCTACCTGAGCATCAGCAGAGGTTGCCCAGTGCAAAGCTGGGCAGTAATCGGATGGTATTTGTAAAAATGATGTAAAGATCTTAATTCCACATATAATGATTCCTGTGAGCGTGTAACAGTCTGAATTGTGGTATTGTCTCAGGCCAATTTTGATGTGCCATCACTACTTTTGTAAGTTATTTATTAAGTTTTTTTTTTTTGTCTGTTTAAGAATAGCCTAATTAATTGTCTTGCTGAGGCACTTTCTAGTAGTGAAAATACTCCCCTACTGTTCCAGTATTAATGACCTGTTTAACAAGCTGTTTAGGTCTTAGTTGCATATAGACAGGAATATGTGCAGGCAGACTTAAATAATAATAAATTCATAGCAGAATTGTACTGTTTTTAAATGTGCTCAGTATTTTAGTTTCAAACTTCAAAACACATGGCTATGTTTTATGTTTTCAAATACTACAGTTGAGTGGAAAGAAAATTACGCTGTTTCATGGGGAGGCAGCAGTTTAATGCCTAGGTAGAAACTGAAATATTTGACGGTACAAAGCCTGTATTTTGCCTTGAGGCTGTTTACTTCCCTCCATTTAAAGCCTTGCCCGCTTAGCACTGCAGTCAATTGAAAAACTTGGATTAGCTCTGTAACCTTTGGATCTTTTCTGTATTACATGTGGAATTCATCATGTTAAGCTTGGCTGTGTTTTAGCAGTAAGAGAATAGAAAGAAAATTTACTGAAATAGTGTAGTAGTGAATAGACCTTACCTAATTTTAGTATACGTTAGGATGCATTTTGCACTGAACAGAAATACGGTTGTGGTATTAAATGTCAGAAAACATGCTCATGAAAAACGCTGATACATAATAATTTGCAGCAGTGTGATCGCTGCATGATTCAGAAATTGAAGTGCACAACTGTAACTCTAAAGCTAATAAGTGATATTAAATGTCGTTACCTATTTTTTACGGGCTGTGTTATTATATTGTGTGACTTCCTGCCTCCGAGGTAGCTTGCTAGAAAACAGTTTTGGAAGTGTACGTAATTGGATACGGGTAGGATGGTCACCTCAGTGACCGTCCAGTGTTCAGTAGAAGATCAGAACTCTGGGTGTGCCTCTGGGACAGCGGGCTTTGAGGCAATGCTGACATTTTCATTCAACTTCTGTATTCTGATATTAGAGGAATGTCTTGTATGTATTTATTTTGCAAATTACTTATTCTTGGTTTATCATTGCATTTCATAAATGATTCTCATATTCTGCTCAAGGGTGAGGCGTGCATGAAATGATTCAATACAGTTTCTAAGTCATTCCTGTCCACCCTGTGGGTGGTAGAGCGAAATGTTAAAATTCTGTGGTAGAGTCAATTTGTGTTGGAGTAGAAAGAAGCTGATTTTGAAGTGGAAGAGAAATTAGGTGATTTTGTTTGGTTGGCTTTTTTTAACTTTGTAAGCAAAGCTTGTTGGACATAGCTATTGAGAATACGAATAGCGTGTGTCTGATGCCATATTGTTTTAGCTAGTATAGAATTCACACTTAAAGGAAATCACTGGGGGCTTTAAATATATTTTTTACTGGGTTTATATACGTTTATCTACTACTTAAACATATTTGATATAATTTTTATATAATGCAGCAAAAATGTCTGTGTACTGTTTCAGATAAGCTATGAAATCTGGTAGATACTAGTAGATAATCATGGAGAGTATTTAGATTGGGGGGTGTCACTTGTAAAGAACAATTTAGTGAGATGTTTTCCTTTGTCTCTGTAGTTATCAGAGACTGTTACAGACTATTGCTGTACTCGAGGCTCAACGTACTCAAGCAGTTCAAGACCTTGAAAGTTTAGGCAGACACCAGAGAGAAGCACTGAAAGATCCTATTGGATTTGTGGAAAGACTCCAGAAGAAGGTATTTCAGTGGGTTTTTCTTAAGTCTTACTCAGATTTTTTTTTTAATAGCTAGTAATTCACTGCCTATAGAAATCAGAGAATTGTGTATATACTTGCGTAAACGTGAGTTTAAAATCTTTTCTCTGCTGAGCAAAAATGGCCCTTTGCTTATTAAAACTGTAAGACATAGGTCCTCGGTGATTTTATTGAATATGCTTTCTTTCCTTTTTTTTTTGGTATGTAGAAATGTAATCTCTAAATTCCTAATTGTAATTTAGGTATTTTAAGACGATCTGGAATCTGTAGCTGACTGAAAGTACTTCATAGTAAAGCATCAGATCAAGAATTCATAACTTTTCTCATTAGAGAAATTAAGTGTTGTGCTATGAGCAGATTTGGAAGGGTACTTTTTAAAGCGCAGGAAATGTAGTTCATAGCCTAAAACCAAAATGAATGCTAGAAAACATATATGAGTTCTGGATGACATAGCAGAATATTGTCTGATGGAGGAGAATTAATTTTGATAAGGTAACATTTTTTGCTCAAGCTTTAAATAAAAATGTTGTAACAGTGATACTGAAAAAGTGCTTAAAGCTCAAATACTTTCTTGTTGCCACATCTACCAGTGACAAACATGTTTGACCTTCTAGTCTGGTAGCAACAAGTTGTATTCCAGTGAAGAATGAAGCAGGTATTTTATGGTACTCTTCCTAGGTTTGTAGAGACCTAGGTTTATAGAGAGGTCTGATGTAAGCCCATTGGTTTCCATGGTTGTCTTTCCATTAAATTCCGAGAAGAGTTAATAGCATGCATGATGTGTGTTGCATTTTATAATCATTGTATGGGGAAATACTGCTGCTAATTGAATGGATCTGTTGTATTTTTGTCTCTGAACCAAAGGAATTATACTCTTAAGGTTGACCTTTAAATAAAATGGTGAGCTTTGCAACAGCTGTGTTCTAGGCAGAAGACAGAAAATCAGTGCAGAATATCCACTGATTTCTTTGAGAGGAGTTTAGGTTTACCACATGAGAAATCTCCAAGTCCTATAGTTTTCTCTGTTGAGAGAACTACAGATCCTTGGCAAAACAGTATGTTTAAACAAAATGAAAGACAGATAGACAGTGACAGGATAATGAAGTCAGAAACACCTGGTTTCAGCTGTGAAATGCATGCGTTAGAGTTTTATGCTCAGTAAGCCATCATTGACCATGCCACTGCATATTTTATATGCACTGTTGTGTATTATTCTTCAAAGATATCTTCTCCATAAAAGGTCTGTGTGTTGCATGGCACGTTAACAATTCTGATTTTGAGTTCTGCTGTTGCCTAAAAAGCCATCAGGTTTTCATAACTTTTCAGGATGCATAGTTTTTTGTTTGGATATACAGCAATTACATTAAATATTGCTTTTAATTTCTTTTTTTTTTTTCCAGGTTGATATGGGTCTTCCATATCCTCAGAGAGTAGTTCAGCTCCCTGAGATTGCCTGGGACCAATACACCACTAGCCTTGGAAACTTTGAGAGAGAATTCAAAAACCGGAAACGTAACAGTAGGAGAGTGAAGCTGATTTTTGACAAAGGTAAAAGGAAAGTGGACATATGTTAGAAGAAAAAAATGACCATTGTGGAAGTTTAATTCCTTTCTTACGTTGCTTACAGTAGGTATACCCGCAAGACCAAAAAGTCCTTTAGATCCCAAGAAGGATGGAGAGTCAGTTTCATACTCTGTCTTGCCTTTAAGTGATGGTCCAGAAGGTTCTACAAACAGTCGTCCACAGGTAGTTGTTAAAAAGGAAAGATAAAATTTTATAATTTTACTTTGGAATTTTTTTCTCTTTTTCTTTTCTAATATGGGTATGTGAGTAATCTTAACTGTTACTTGAAATGTTAAGGATGGTGATGACATCTTGCTCCTGTACTCAAATCAGATAACTCACTTTTGTTTAAGCAAGTTTTATTTCAAATTTTCATGTATTTATTTGGCCTGGGTTTGGCTTTACTTAGGTAGGGGAAGGGTTAAAATCAAGTTGCATAACTGTACTTTTTCTAAACACTTACTCCATTTTATGTACTGTATTTGAGCAGATGATAAGAGGACGACTTTGTGATGAGACCAAACCTGAAACTTTTAACCAGCTGTGGACTGTAGAGGAACAGGTAATGAGAAACTTTTTTGTAGCTGTGGTAACATACATGAGAATAAAAGCGAATTGTATAATAATGTTTAAAGCACTTAGATGTTCAGAGTCACATGTGTGTAGATACTTATCTTTTGACAGCCCATACCTCTGCTAGGAAAGATGTATTTATTGGTTTTTCCCCTGTTGATTTAGAAAAAACTTGAGCAATTGCTTTTGAAGTATCCACCAGAGGAAGTAGAGTCGCGACGGTGGCAGAAGATAGCTGATGAACTGGGAAATAGAACAGCAAAGCAGGTAACAAGTAAAACACTTGGAGAAGTAATCCCTTTCCTTGATGTTTTTGGGGTTTTTTTGTTTGGGTTTGTTTGGGGGTTTTTTGGAAGCTTTTTAGGAAGCACTGATGAAGAGAAACCTGGATACAGTCTCTTAAGTGATAGAGGGTTTTCTCTCAAAAAAAACCCCTCAGTTAATAAACTGAGGAATTAAACAATAGGGTATAGTTTTTATAATGTTTGCAATTAAAGCAATAAAATTTCTTTTCCTAGAAAAACATATTTGAGTGCTTGGGATTGTTTGAGTGCTTGTGCTGTGGTAGTAGTGATCGCAGTCGCTACACTTTCACAGAATATTTTGTTGTAAATGTGTCTTTTTTTTTTTTTTAATAGCAATAAATAAAATCCAGTATCTTTCCAGTAATGGCTTTTTCTTAAAAATGTAACAGCAGGGCCTGCATTTCACTCATACCAGGGCAACTCTTTATTCTCGATCTCAAATACAGAATTTTAAAAGTACCCCAACGCCTGTGACAAAGCTCCTAGACCTAGTTGTTCACTAGATTTAACTCTATACAGCGAGTACAGGGCTACCAACTGTTCTCAGACTGAGTGACGTTGGAGTGCTAAATTTCCTGCACCTCAGTACTGGAGAATGGGCAGACATTTTAAAACTCACAGGCAAAAGAATTGGTTCTGTACTGGGCTGAGATCCACAGAAGAATACAGATGTGGAGTCACAGTGTGTTTCTGCATCTGACTTGTTGGGATTTTCCCCTAAAATGACATAATTTCTCCATTTTGACTAGAAGTGAAAAATGCTGATGTTCTGTGTTCACAGTTGTTTTAATTTGACCTACTTCAGTTACATGCTTTCAGGTAAAAGAATACTTAAGTATTTCAGTATTTCATTTCCTCATCTCTGATCATATCCGTATTTATAGGTATATTTCTCTGTACCTCAAAAAAATTAAAACGTGCTCATTTCAGAAATAAAATGTAGAAGTACTTTCTGTGTGCTAACTACACATAATTTATGTTGTTGTTAAGAAAGAATTAGCTTAGCTTCAGAAGGTAACAAACTACTGATACTCTTTCCTTTCTGTCACATTTTTTGCTTTATTTCCTGTGTACTTTTAACCAAGGGTATTTTTTTTTTGTCTCTGAAAGCCTGCCAAGTGTTTGTATATATTACAAATGCAGCACTGCAGGATAGGTGATGGTTAGAGTAATTGTTGCAAAGTCAAAAATGGGGTTTTCTTGTCCTTGTAGCAATGCTGGCAAAACTTCGAATTGAAGGCCTGTTACATTTCATTTGACATCTAATTGTCACATGCTGTTTTTTATAGGTTGCCAGTAGAGTGCAAAAATATTTTATTAAACTGACTAAAGCTGGTATTCCAGTTCCAGGAAGAACTCCAAACTTATATTTATACTCCAAAAAGGTGAGTCAATAGTACAGCAGAAATGTCTTACTTCTGTTTGCATTTATGTGCAAATTGAGTCTAAACCATTCACATTTTCAATATATTTAAGTCTTGAGTAGTGCTTTCTTGCTAACTAGTTCCAACGTGCATGTATTTCTTACTTAATAAAGTAATCATTTTCTTTTGCCAGTAGCTCTGTAGAATGATTTGTGTGTTACTCTAGTTTCACATCAGCATCTGTTAGCTACCTGTCTGTCGGATAATCTCGGGGACGTGAGGTGTCAGAAAAGAGAACACAGCAGTCAGATTGCAGGCTGAAGTAACAGGGTAGAATGATTGGTCTTGGCATCCTTTTTCCTTAGTCGTAAGTTTAATGTAATTGGTCTAGAAAAGCATAATGAGAACCCTGTTGGAAGAGGATAAGGAGCCCTGTAATTCATATTGACATCTAATTAACAAAACCAAAGAAATTATATATAACTGAGCATACTGAACTAGCACAAGTATAGGCTTAAGACTGAAATGTTATTTTGATTTGCAACATACATGACACTTAAAATAGAATGGTCATATAAATAACCATAAAATACGGTGGTTTTCCTCATCCTGGAATCAAAGAGAAAAGAATATGGTCCTGAGAAATCTTCTTAATTTGCAAAAGAAAAGACTCCAGATTTCTGTGTATACTAGTGATATATTTTGATTGAAATAATGTACTGCTCTTGGATACTAATGAGGTCCCTAGACATTTCAAGAGGGCCGTCTCAGCTTGCAGGAGGTGTTGTTTGGGTTTTTTTTGTTACGATTGTGTTTACATAAGTTCTTCAAAACCTGTTACAATGGCATTTTGTAGAGTAACATTAGTTTTTTGCATCCAGCTGTCTGTAATGTTTATTGATTAAGAACAGAATAAGCCTTACATTGATTCTGAAAAAAAGGCAAATTTGCAGATTTAGTCCCTTGAAAGGTTGGAAACAAATGTTACAGCCAGAGGGGCCTGACAGAAAGATTGACCACTTCTCATCTCTAATGATTTAAAATGTTACACACCCCAGTTGTCTCCTGGTATTCTCTGAAGTTACTGCAAACAATGAGTGCTCATATCTGAGGCTTTCCAGTTTGCCATCCATCATGGTAATGCCATTTGACTTTCACCAGGATTTTAATCTACTATTCTGCTCTATAAGAAGAGGTAGGGAAGGTGCAGGCATGACTCTGTCTGGCGCCTTGTCTGTTGGAAGTGGGCTTTCTGGCAGAAGAACCAAAAACACAGCTGGAAACATTGATACCTTAAATACTGTGGTGAGATTCATCTGTTAGAACTCTAAATTACTTGTACAGTTTACTCTACAGTGGGGCTGATTTCCAAAGGGGTTGAAAATTTAGTTTTGAAAATCATAATCCTTTGGGTTCTTTATGTGACCATACTGTCCTAAATGACCTTAGCCACATGTCTTCTTTCCTCTTAGTGTGATTTGGAAAGGCTGTCACTGCAGAATGTGAGCATTGCTGCCAGGCAGCAGATCACTGTATTTGGTAAATAGTGGGAATATTTATTCAGTACATGTATGACTTCTTAACCATATTTTTCACTAATTTGAACAGTGATCCGTGAAGTTCTTTAACCCCACTGATGCGCATACAAGCACGGCATAACCAAGAGTGAAACATACTTTTGATAAAATGCCTGATGTTCTCAAACTACAGTGGTCATGCTACCATCCCACAGATTTTTCTTAAGCGTATATGTGGAATAAGTCTTACTTACGTCTGTTTTTACCGTATGATTCATATCCTTATTACTAGGTCATAAGAGTAAGGTCACTGTGCCCTGGTTTGTATTAAGGCAGCGTCTCCATTTGACATTTGTATCGCGCGTAAGAAACAGCAGATGAAAAGATCCAACAAACAGCGTATGTGGGGGAATTGAGCTCTCAGACTGATAATATAGCTGTCTGCTTAGAGCACAGATTGACAGCACTGTACCGGGCTGTAGTTATTCCCAGGTCTCCAATGGAGATAATACAATGTGGCAGCAAGGAAATGCACAGGGTATTGGAAGCCTGGGTCGTGCTTATGCTGTGCTTGCCTTTACTTTGATATTGAGTTTGCACATACGCCGTAAACTGCAGTATCTGCTTTATTGCCAATAATAAGGTATGAAAATTGGATGCTGATGTTTCAAGCACATATCTATGGGAGAATAAAAGCCATAGATCTATTTAATGTAAATAATTGGGTCAAAAGGGATGCTTCACAAGGAGGTACTTGCACTTCTCCACAGGGATTGCTCAGGATGCTTTTTTAAAATAGCTGCTGAGGAGGTGAGAAGCCCATCCAGTTCTTGAACGTCTTGCTGAAGTTACTGTGTCTTCTTCATATGGCATAATGTCTCTTCAGATAATTGATACAGGAAATTAAGCAGGGTGCATCAGTATATTTTCCTGTATAACCATCATCTGCTACTGCTGAAAATAAAATCAGAGATTTAGGACTCTAGTATTCAGTTCTTCAATTATGGCTTATCATTTTCAGTGTAATCCTTATATAATATCATTAGTGCACCTGCTTTTAAGCTTAATCCAGAAGATACATTTCCCACAGGAAAAACTATTTTGTAACTGTCTGCTTTTATGGAGTATTTTAGTTCATTCTTCACCAGAAGCAGGATCATGTTGAAAAGAAAATTCAAATCCTCAGTTAAATTCCTAGGTCATAGCTGTATGTGTAACAGTGCTGCTGTCTAAGCATAGAGAGTTTTCCTTTCTTGATTTCCGGATCTAATATTGAATGCAGATCTGTTTTCTGTTAACAGAAAATTGAAATCACTGACAGCTCAAGCTGAAATAACCTTATAAATGGAACCATTGGGGGGCGGGGTGGCAGTTGAAATCTTAAAGGAAAGCACAAAAGCAGCAAAACACAGGAAGTCGGTGATTGTAAGGCAGAAGGTGGAAAAATTCAACATAATGGATAGTACGTTAATGGTAGAACAAAATGTTCAGTTCTGGTCTGTGCACTGTAGTTCTGCAGATCTGAGGTACCAGCTTCCACTCGTTACTACAGACTTCATCTCCTCTCTGAAGAGGGGATAGGGCTAGTCACAATTCCGTGTACTACTGTCTGCACAGCTACATTCCATCTAAGTTAATTTCTGTGATCTTATCTTTAGAGAGAAATGGTTGTATTAGAGTATTACAGCTTTGTAACTGACTTAGGGACCTTTGGGCTAAAAAGTTGTACCTAAAAAGAGGAAGTATTAGCTATTGTAAATATTCCTTACTGCTTTATCTGTGTGACAGAAGCTGGACGCAGTGTAAGACGACCCTCTCTGTGATGGTTATTACAAAAAGCACTTTTTGTACTTCTGGATTTTGATTCACGCTGTTTTCTTTAAATTGAGGAATGTAAGATTTGACATTTAAGATGTCAAAATGCTGGTCTAGAAAGTAGCTAAGTAAAAAGTTGAGTCAGTTTCATTCACCCTAAATTCTTCTTTTTTGATATTTAATATTCTTCCATGGGGAATAACTAATAGGGGCTGAGTGCCTTTAAGTAATCTATTTTAAAGCTGCCATGCATTCTACGCCTTCAGACAGCATTAAAGTTGAAAGGTTTTAGATATACACTAATGGAGTAATTTATCTTATCTAACATTTTTTAGGTGCCTTTTGCTGTCAGTCCAATGAAAAAGAACCTTCAGTGAGCAATTCTTTCTAACTCTCAGAAACCTCTTTTATGGTGGAATGAATTGCCTTTTCTTTCCCTGGACTAGGAATCAGTACAATTAACTTAGGCTTGTATTAATTTGTGCCTTAGAAAATCTAAGTTGATGAGAAGTGTCAAGCATGGACAGGTCTCTTGGATCTTGGACCTGCGCAAAACTACTTCTTTGTTTAGTTTTGCACTCGCACCATTCACGACTCTTGGAAGTCTTTTAACACCTTTGCACTTTGATTCTCATTCTTCAAAATTGTAACAGCTTTATTTTCTGTTTTTCTGTTGTTACCCATCTCATTTCATTGGAGGGTTGGGTTTTTTGGTAATTGCTCTGTCTTACTGGGTTCTTACCAAAGTGTTGTGCTGTTCATCTGATTTCACTTGTTACGGGGGAGAAAAACTCCAGCTTTGTGAGGCTCTGATAAGAGGGGTTCAACTAATTGGAAAGATGATGGACTGTTTAGTGCAAAAGAGCAAATTTCTGGCAAGGTTTTATCGATGAGGATTACTTAAATAATAACAAAGGAATGTTTTTAAAAATGTATCATTTTTTCACTGTAGTCATCAAGTAGACGGCAACATCCTTTAAATAAACATCTTTTCAAACCTTCAACTTTCATGACATCTCATGAACCTCCAGTTTATATGGATGAAGATGATGACAGATCCAGTTTTCACAGCCATATGGATACTGCAGCAGAAGAGGAAGTATCGGTATGTCATTTTTATCAGTCAGAGAACGTCTTGCTCACTGTTATTTTAACTTTGTTGAATGAATAATATGAGGATTAAGCATCTTTGCCATGAAATAAATATGGGTTCCTCAGGGGTCGGTATTGGGACTGGTACTGTTTAACATCTTTGTCAGCAACATGGACAGTGGGATTGAGTGCACCCTCAGCAAGTTTGCCGCTGGCACCCAGCTGTGTGGTGTTGTTGACACACTGGAGGGAAGGGATGCCGTCCAGAGGGACCTGGACAGGCTGGAGAGATGGGCCTGTGCCAACCTCATGAGATTCAGCAAGGCCAAGTGCAAGGTCCTGCAACGGGGTCGGGGCAATCCCAAGCACAAGCTGGGCAGAGAATGGGTCAAGAGCAGCCCTGAGGAGAAGGACTTGGGGTACTGATGGATGAAAAGCTGGACATGAGCCGGCAGTGTGCGCTGGCAGCCCAGAAAGCCAACCGTATCCTGGGCTGTATCCAGAGAAGTGTGGCCAGCAGGTGGAGGGAGGGGATTCTGCCCCTGTACTCTGTTCTTGTGAGACCCCACCTGGAGTGCTGTGTCTGGCTCCAGTGCCCTTAAAATAAGCAGGACGTGGATCTGTTTGAGTGAGTCCAGATCCAGAGGAGGCCATGAAGATGCTCAGAGGGCTGGAGCCCCATTGCCATGGGGACAGGCTGAGTTGGGCTTCTTCAGCCTGGAGAAAAGGTGGCTCCGGGAGACCTTATTGCAGCCTTCACATACCTGAAGGGGCCGATGGGGTAATGGGTTTAAACTGAAAGAAGGCAAGTTTAGATGTGGTATCAGGAAGAAATTCTTCCCGGAGAGGGTGGTGAGGCAGTGGGACAGGTTGCCCAGAGAAGCTGTGGATGCCCCGTCCCTGGAAGTGTTCAAGGCCAGGCTGGATGAGGCTTGGAGCAACCTGGTCTAGTGCAAGGTGTCCCTGCCCATGGCAGGGGGGTTGGAACTGGATGGTCTTTCAGGTCCTTTCCAACCCAGACCATTGCGTGAAGTTCTTGTAGACATCCTAACCCAATGTATTACTACGTTTGGGATGCCGGGCAAGATTCACAGCTGGTGAATCACCGTGCCTTTGCTGTGCTTAGACTGAGGAACCTGACTTGCACTTTTGTTTTGTTTTGTTTTCTTGTGTGAGCCTGCTGACATCTTTTGTGTGAAAAGCATGTTGCATAACAGAAGTATTAAGGCCACCCACTATGAAACCATTCAATTTCTTTATTGACTTTTTTACATGCACTGAATAATTTTTGTTACATAATTAAATTTGCTCATCTATTACTCAGTCTTAAATCCTGTCTTTACTGTTTTTCTGTAGTCTCTCTCTGATGATCTTTTGGTTCATCTACAGACATTCGTGATACCTTTGCATATTCCAATAAGAACCTTAAAATGCCAGGAAATAAAAATGCATATTAGAAGAGATGCAGGCTGCTAATATTTATTTCAATGGAACAGGTTTTGAACAAACATTCATTCTGTGTTGGTTTTAAATACATACTTTGTAACTATTCAGAATATTTTCCTAAAACATTTTGGTTTTATTCTGGTGTCTTAACTAATAAATATAGGCACCATAAATTAACTGGGATTTGTTTTAATTCGGGGTAGAAGTTCCTGGTTTACTTTTTTGAAGTGATAATGGTGAATTTGTGCCTTGGCCACCCATTTTTCATGTTGGTTTTGGGGTTTTTTCCATGTGGTATGTTGATTTTTTGATGTTGGTGGTTTGGGGTTGTTGTGGGTTTTTCTGTGCAGTGTAGAAAGACATAGGTTTGCTCAGTTACCAAAAAGATCCCCATTATCAGTGCAAAGTAGAAGCCATTTGGAAGAAAAAGAAGAGAGTGTGAACTATATTAAAAAGAACGTAGAGGGTTGTGTTCTGATGTTAACAGTCAGGTCTCTTGGTGACAATCACTGTCCTGGAGAATCAATGATGTCATCACCATGGTGGAGAAAGATCCAGTGTAGCAAGAAAATTATAGGAAAGGTTTTCTTTGTTTTTTGACAGTCTTAGTGCCAGGTGCTCCTCCCCAGTAAAGACACATGGTTTTGCCTGGATATTACCAGTCAGTTTGACTGGAACAACCGTTCCTGAAAAATGGGTTTAGTGTAAATGAGTTATTCCCAAGTGAAGACCCTCTGTTCCTAACAGAGTGAATTTACTTTTCAGTTAAGATTCCTTCATTTTGTGAGTGATCTAATTATTCTGGAATACAACTACTTACTATTCCGGAATGAAGTGTCCACACAGGGAGCTCTTACAGTGTAGTTTATTCAATGCACAGTGATTTTGTGCCAGGCACTTTTTCTCAGAAAAACATTGGAGGTTTTGCATGGAAGGTTTCATAATAAGAGAATGTAGCTTATCACCACACAAGTGATGTCATTTAACCTTGATTTTTCTGAACATTTACAGTCCAGTCCCTTACACAGCTTCCTAATTACAGTTAAATAATTTATAAGGCCTTTAAGAATTTAACTTCTTTCCCTCACTTCCTTTAATAAACTTACTAAATAACATAGATTCATTAACCTTCACAGATTTGTAAAAAGAAATTGAAATTATGTGTGTAGCCTACATTAGAAGAATTTTTGTTACTGTCCTGTAGTTGTTTTCCATAGCTGAATGTTCCTGTTGGTGTAGGATCTGAAAACTGCTCACATCAATAAAGATTTGTCATCTTTGAAACCAGCTGACATCTGCCAAGTACTGCTGTAATTAAATAGCCATCCTGAAATGGGCATCGGAATTGGAATGAGTGCTCCTGTCTTCTCATAAAATAGAGGGCCTCAACCTCTGTTGAAGAAAATTGTATGAGGGGAAAGAAAAAAAACAAAACAGAAATGGTGTGTTTCTTTAAAAAGAGAGCACCACTTGTTATAAATCTCTGGCAAAGTTGTGTGCACCCACCTGTAGGGAGGCAAACTTTTATAATTTAGGAAAAATAGCAATCTATTTTCTTAAGCTGCTAAGAGATGGCCTGAAGTGAAGGGATGATGGAGCTTGGTAGCTCTGAAACTTCTACTCTTGCAGTCATGGAATGATGCTTCTCACCACTTTTTGTTCTTAGGAGGTAAGGGCGAGAAGTTAATACTTGTAAGATTGACTGTCTTCAAATAAAAAATACATATAATGGAAGATTGGTTTTATCTTGATTTATGAGTCTTTAAAATTCTGAGATTGTGCAACAATTCTTAAACTGTATATTGGGTTTCCTTTGGTTTTAATATTTTCACAGCTTTTAAAGTACTTCAGAACAGTGATTGCAACTCTTCTTACTACAGTATTATTCCATACCATTTCACAGGATAGTAAAGAGAAAGATCAATGAACTTGATCAAACTGACCTGACATTTCAGTTCTCAAGTATAATTACTGTTACCATGTATTTAAAATAAACGAGGTTTGCCTCAAACCAAAGCTAAGTCTTCTACTGCAGCTGCCATTTTGCCCACAATGTATGGACCAGTGGATTTTGGGAATTGTAGTTAGGCATTAAAATGAGAGAAAACGCTAGACAATAAAGTTGGGCACTGCTCTCTCCCTTATACTGTGGCTAAGCTCTTCACCAGAGGAAACTTGTTTGTGTAGGATAATGATATTTTTGTTTTAATGCAAAAAATAAAATTTAAATAATACAAAATAAAATGCATTTATGGAATACATGTCCTACTAGTTGTTATATTCCTGTAGTAAAGAATGTTTCTCATTTGTTTTTAACCATGAACAGGATGAAGAGAGTATTCCAATAACATATCGAGAATTACCCGAATACAAAGAATTGTTAGAGTTTAAAAAATTGAAGAAACAGAAACTCCAGCAGATGCATGCAGAAAGTGGGTTTGTGCAGCATGTGGGATTCAAGGTGAGTTTAAGAGATGATTGTCTGTTACTCAGTGGATTGTAGAAGTTTTCAAAGATAACTTGGTTCAGATTTCCTAAAAAGGCTTTGTTTAATATAGCAAGTTTGGTTCCTTAGTTTTTGTTCACTGTGTCTGCTTCCTCTCATCTTCTTTAATATAAATTATATTTACTTATTTAATATAAACCCCCCAAGTAATTCACTCTTTCTGACAGCTCAGGTTTCACAGGATACTGTGAAGATTAATAAGCATATACTGTCTTTTCCTCATTTGTGTTAAGAAAACACAGCTCTGAAGCCAGGTTAAATTGTTACAGGATTGCATGTGACACTACACTCTGTTTTGATAAAGATTCATTGATGATAAATCTCTGATTATTAATTTTGAGGAATTTTGCCTTCACCTGAGGCCAAAGAAGGGACGTAGATTTTTAATGAGAACAGTAATAGATGAATAGGGGGTTTTTTGTTGTTTTTAGCAACTTCCTAATTCTATCAAGTAAGAACTCACAGGAGTTGAAGCAAGGACATGAAACAAGAGTTATGTGAAATTAAGAAAATAAGCATTAACTTAAACTAGTGTTGTCCCAGTATCAACCATTACTGGGCGACACGAGAGAAAGGCCATTCTCTAAATCGGATTTTCTGGTTTGCAAAGGATTTTCTGTGTAAGTGGCTGCTATGTTGGAACAGTTTCTTCACCTTTTTTAGTGTTATGCAGCTAGATTTATTTTCTAATACCCATTTATATAAGATTGCAAAGATACTCAATTTAAAGTTCAGTTCAAAGTGATGGGAAAGTTAAGATAGCCTCGTTAGTTGACGCTGACAGACTTATACATGGTGTTAGACTACAAAGGAGATTTTTTGTTCTTTTTTTTTTGTTGTTTGTTTTGTTTGACTTAGTATGGTCTGTTTGGTATGAGTTTTGTTTGGTTTTGTTTTAAAGTTAGCATTTTCTTCCCCAAAATTCAAACCTTTGATCAGGCAGAGCAGACTTGTAGGTAACAAACTGGTTGCTTTTTCTACGTAAAAAGACTCTGAAAAGTAAATTGGCATTATGCAGTGTCAAGCATTCAAAGTTTGAAAGTTTCTTTGCAGTCTGAATTTGATTTTATTATGCATTACAGTAAGCTCTGAAATTACATGATTATATACTGTTCTCCCTGAGGAGCGCTGCCTGGCTCCGTGCATGGGCTGGACGGAGCTCACCTAATAAGTAATCCTTCAGAACACTTTCGGTTCTGCATGGCCTTCAGCCTCATTTACTACACATTATTCAAAATGTACTTTGAATATAGAATTACTGAATCCCTTGTGGGCTCTTTATGGCTTTCATTGGTATAACATCAGACCACTTTGCAAATACTTCTTTTTTTTCATAGGAAATGAAAGGCATGGCATTATTTCTGTTTCACAGGGGAAGGAGGGGGAAGCTGGAGCACAGAAATTAAGGTCAAGGGTTTCCACTATCTTGGTTCTCAAATTGAAATAACTGGAACCAATTTTTATTTTCTACTTTTTTTGAAGTATTTAGCATTTTACTGAACCAGATATTCTCAGAGAAGAGCCTTGAGTATGCTCATTATCAGCCCTCAAACTCTGAAAGCCATCTGTGGAAGGAAGGGCTGCAGCTGTGACAAAACTGCAGAGTGTAAGGTGTTTGTAACTCCGGGTGGATTAGCTGTGGCTGGGAACAAGCTGCTCTGGTGGGTTTCACAGATGCCACGGGAGAGCTTCAGGTTCTGAAGGAGGATGAGCTATGGGAGCACAGGCTTGTTTCCCACGTTTCTTTCTCCTTTTCAATCCTGTCTCTGCAGCACTCTTCAAAGTTTAGATTTTTGAAACATTCTCCTTGCCTCCAAATCCCATTTTCCAGGTTTCCCTACCCCTCTTCTCTACCCTCATCATTATTTCATCCAGGCTCGATGTTTCATTTGTACTTGGTTTCCTCCTCTTTTTGCCACGCTCTTCTTGCGCTTGGATGCCATTGTGGGGTACCTGAGGTTTCTCAGGCGATTAGTTCTTGCTAATTGCCTAGCAGTTGTTCTGATTGTCTTCTTGCTCAGCTTTAGTTGTAGACTTCTGTTCCCTTCCCTGATCCTGTTGTCCCCCTTCCTTCCCAGCCAGCTGGCTTTTAGTTCTAGCCCACCTGTAATGGGGTGGTTTATCATCATAGAATCACAGAATGGGTTGGGTTGGAAGGGACCTTAAAGACCATCCAGTTCCAACCCCCCTGCCATGGGCAGGGACACCTTCCACTAGACCAGGTTGCTCCAAGCCTCATCCAGCCTGGCCTTGAACACTTCCAGGGATGGGGCATCCACAGCTTCTCTGGGCAACCTGTTCCAGTGCCTCCCCACCCTCTCTGGGAAGAATTTCTTCCTGATCTCTAATCTAAATCTCCCCCCTTTCACTTTAAACTCATTACCCCTTGTCCTGTCACTACAGGCTCTTGTAAAAAGAATTCCCCCCCAGCTTCCTTGTAGCCCCTTCAGGTACTGGAAGGTGCTAAAAGGTCTCCCCGGAGCCTTCTCTTCTCCAGGCTGAACAAGCCCAACTCTCTCAGCCTGTCCCCATGGCAGAGGGGCTCCAGCCCTTGGAGCATCTTTGTGGCCTCCTCTGGACTCGCTCCCGAGTCTGAAAGGGCATCGGTGTGGCCTGTCATGTCCTGGTCTGCAGCCCATCAGCAGCCTCCCAGGGGGCTCTCCTGGTCTGGTCTCGCTGCTTGCTTCGGCCGTGGAAGGTGCATCTGCGCGCGGGCGTTTCGCACAGACGTCGGCTGTAGAAACCTCGCGTGTGCCTGTTGCGCCACAGCAGTTCCCGCAGCCGCGCGGGGGTCAGCAGCGACTGCAGGCAGGAGTAGGGTGCTTATGCAGGAGAGCAGTGTCAGCGTGGAGCGTTCGGGGAGCGGAAGCAAAGCAAGGGAAAGATTGATCAATCCTCAGGGCTGGGGAGGGCCTCCCCTTTGTCCACGAAGACGCTGTGGTCTGTGATGAGAAGGTTCAGCTGTGCGGGCTGGTAGTGATCGGCCTACGTCCGTGCCTTCCTGCACGGTGTGTCGGTGCCTACTGCTGCTGACATAAGTGATGACAGTTGCTGCTTTTTCCACGCTC